>NW_007730877.1:30305-34712 GCF_000696425.1 Galeopterus variegatus | reverse complement strand
AAAAAAAAAAAAAAGATCTTTTCAACACATTATAGTCAAACTAGCAAAACTGAAAGACAAAGAGGGAATTCTAAAAGCAGCAAGAGAAAAGTGTAAAGTAACTTATAAGGGAGCCCCCATCACACTAACAACAGACTTCTCAACTGAAACCTTACAGGCCAAAAGAAAATGGGATGATATGTTCAAAAGACTAAATGAAGAAAAAAATTGCTAGCCAAGAATTCTATACCCAGCAAGATTATCCTTCAGAAATGAGGGAGAAATAGTGTATTTCTCAGACAAAAAATATGACAGTACCACACGACCAGCCCTATAACAAATTCCCAAAGAAGTCTTGCATCCAGAATCTGAAAAACGATAATCACTATCACAGACTTAAAGGAAAGAGCAAAATCTGTCATTAAAACCAAAATGCAAATGAGAAAGAGAAAGAGGCTAAATCATGTTCCCTCAAAAATTCAATTAACACTGAAGATGAAAAGTAAAAGGGGAAGAAAGGAACAAATGATATTTGAAACATCCAAACAAAAAGCAATACAATGACAGGAGTAAAGCAATAATTGTCAATAACAACCCTAAATGGAAATGGATTAAACTCCCCATTCAAAAACATACATTATCTGATTGGATTAAAAAACTAGACCCAGCTATATGCTGTCTTCAAGAGACTCACCTCATCTATAAAGACACACACAGACTAAAAGTAACGGGATAGAAAAAGATACACCATGCAAATGGAAACCAAAAATGAGGTGTAGCTATTCTTATATAGGATAAAACAGACTTCATACCAAAAAATCACAAAAGAGACAACAAAGGCCACTATAATGATAAAGGGATCTTCCCAGATAGAAGAAATAACAATCAAAAATATGTATGCACCCAACACTGGAGCATCCACATATGTAAAGAAAACACTCTTAGACCTATAAAAAGAGACAGACTCTAATATGATAATAGTGGGTGACCTGAACAATCCTCTCTCAGCATTGCACAGATCTTTCAGGCAACAAATCAACAAAGAAACACAGGATTTAAAGTATGCCTTAAACCACTTGGAACTGACAGACATCTACAGAACATTTCATCCAACAACTACAGAATACACATTCTTCTCATCAGCACATGGAACATTCTCCAGGACAGACTACATGTTAGGTCACAAATCAAGTCTCAGCAAATTTAAAAATATACAAATCATTCCAAGTATCTTTTCAGACCACAATGGATTAAAACTGGAAGTCAGTAACAAGCAAATTTCTGGAAACTATTCAAGTGCATGGAAACTAAACAAAAGACTCCCGAATGACCTATGGGCCCAAGAAAATATTAAATGGGAAATCAAAAAATTTCCTGAAACTAAGGAAAATAAACATACATCATACCAAAACCTGTGGGGTACTGCAAAAGTACTAAGAGGGAAATCTATTGCAATAAATGCTTACATTAAAAGAAAGGAAAGATAATAACTTAACACTATGCCTCAAAGAACTAGAAAAGCAACAACAATCCAATCCTAAAAGTGGTAGATGGAAAGAAACAATTAAGATCACGGCAGAACTAAATGAAAGAAAAATGCAAAAAAAGAGATCCAAAAATCAATAAAACAAAAAGTCAGTTTTTTGAGAAGATAAAATAGACAAACCATTAGCTAGATTAACATAAAAGAAGGAAGAAGGAAGAAGGAGAAGAAGGAGGAGGAGGAAGAGGAGGAGGAGGAGAAGACCCAATAACAAAAATCAGAAATGAAAAGGGAGACCTTACAACCAATACCACAGAAATATGAAGAATCATTAGAGATTATTATAAACAGCTGTTTATCAACAAATATGAAAACCTGGAGGAAACGGATAAATTTCTGGACACATATACACTACCAAGACTGAACCAAGAAGAAATAGAGAACCCGAACAGACCAATAACAAGCAATGAGATTGAAGCAGTAATCAGCAATCTTCCAACAAAGAAAAGCCCAGGAATGGATAGTTTGACTGCTGAATTCTATCAAATCTTCAAAGAATAATTAGTATCACTTCTCTTCAAACTTTTCCAAAAAATTCAAATAGAAGCCATTCTTCCAAACTCATTCTATTAGGCCAGAATCACCTGATACCAAAACCAGATAAAAATACAACAAAAAAAGAAAATTACAAGCCAATATCCGTGGTGAGCACAAATGCAAAAATCCTCAACAAAATACTAGCAATTAGAATACAGCAAGATATCAAAAAAATTATACACCAACATCAAGTGGGATTCATCCCAGAGATGCAAGATTGATTCAACATACTTAAGTCAATAAATGTGATAAACCACATTGACAAAATCAAGGACAAAAACCATATTATTATCTCAATACACATAGAAAAAGCATTCAACAAAATTCAACATCCCTTCATGATAAAGACTCTCAGCAAATTCGGCATAGAAGGAAAGTATCTCAACACAATGAAAGCCATTTACAATAAACCAATAGTCAATATCATCCCACATGGGCTTTTCCCTTAAGAACAGGAACAAGACAAAGATGCCCACTCTCACCACTCCTATTTAACATAATATTGGCAGGACTAGCCAAATCAATCAGGCAAGAAAAAGAAATAAAGGGCATCCAGATTGGAAAGTATGAAGTCAAACTGTCCTTGTTTACAGACAACATGATCTTATATATAGAAAAACCTATAGACTCTATCAAAAACCTCTTAGACCCGATTAACAACCTCAGTAATGCTGCAGGATATAGAAACAACACCCAAAATTCAGTAATATTTTTATACTATAGTAACCAACTAGCAGAAAAAGAAACCAAGAACACAAGCCCATTTACAACAGTTGCCAAAAAAATAAAATACGTAGGAATCAATTTAACTAACAATGTGAAAGATCTCTACAATAAGAACTACTGAAAAAAATTAAAGAGGACAAAAAAAGGCAGAAAAACATACCATGCTCTTGGATGGAAAGAATTAACATTGTGAAAATGTCCATTCTACCCAAAACAATCTACAGATTCAATGCCATCCCCATCAAAATACCAATGACATTCTTCACAGAAATAGAAAGAGAAATCCTAACATTCATATAGAACAACAAAAGACCCCAAATAGCCAAAGCAATCCTAAGAAAAAATAATAATAATAAAGCTGGAGGCATAACACTATCCTACTTTAAATTAGATTACAAAGCAATTTCAACCAAAACAGCATGGTAATGGCATAAAAACACACACTCAGATCAATAGAACAGACTAGAAAACCTGGGAACCAACCCACATGCAGCCAACTGATCTTTGACAAAAGCAACAAGAACATACACTGGGGAAAAGAGTGCCTCTTCAACAAATGGTGATGGGAAAATTGGACATCCAAACGCAGAAGAACGAAACAAGACATGCACCTCTTGCCCATACCAAAATCAATTCAAAATTGATTAAAGACTTAAGTATAAGACCTGAAACTATGAAACTCCTAAAGAAAACATCAGGGAAACATTTCAGGAAGTAGGACTGGACAAAGACGTTATGAATAAGACCCCAAAAGCAGAGGAAACAAAAGAAAAAATAAATTAATTAATGGGATTATATCAAAGTGAAAAGCTTTTGCACAGCAAAGGAAACAATCAACAGAGTAGAAAGACAACCTATGGAATAGGAGGAAATATTTGCAAACTATACATTTAACAAGGGATTAATATCCAGAATATATGAAGAACTCAAACAACTCTACAGTAATAAAACAAATAATCCAATTAAAAAATGGGCAAAGCAGATGAATTGACATTTTTCAAAGACATACAAATGGCCAACAAGTACATGAAAAATGCTCAGCATCACTAGAAATCTGAGAAATGCAAATCAATACCACATTGAGATATTATCTCACCCCAGTTAGACTGGCCATTATTAAAATGACAAATATAACAATGCTGAGAGAATAACAAATGCTGGCAAGGATGCAGGGAAAGGGGAACTCTTCCACACTGTTGGCAGGACTCTAAATTAGCATAGCTATTGTGGAAAACAGTATGGAGGTTCCTCAAACAATTACCATATGATCCAGCAATCCCACTGCTGGGTATATATCCAATGGAATGGAAATAATCATTTCAAAGTGATACTTGCACTCCCATGTTCATTGCAGTTCTATTTACAATAGCTAAAATATGGAACCAACCTAAGTGTCCATCAATGGATGACTGGATAAGGAAAATGTTGTATACATACACAATGGAATACTACTCAGCAATAAAAAAGAATGAAATTCTGCCATTTGCAGCAACATGAATGAGTCTGGAGAAAATTACATTAAGTGAAATAAGCCAGATGAGGAAAGAGAAATACTGCATGTTTCTCACTCATAACTGGCTGGGTGGAAGGAAGGAAGGAAGGAAGGAAGGAAGGGAGGGAGG
>NW_007730877.1:26799-29815 GCF_000696425.1 Galeopterus variegatus | reverse complement strand
GAGGGAGGGAGGGAGGGAGGGAGGAAAGAACCACAACAATATGTTGAACTTTCAGAAGGAGAGAATAAACCTAAGGATACTACAGACGGGAGGGAGGGGAGTTGGGGAGAGATGGGTTAGGTAAAGGCATAAAGAAAAATCACAATTTGTAATAATGAATATGCTAATAATAATAATTTTTTTTAAAAACTACTCAGAAAAATTGTCATGGTTTTTAGCCAATGTTTGCTATTCTCCCTATGCCTTTGTGCATGCTGATTCCACTGCAAATAGTGCCTTTCTTTCCCTGTTCACTCTCATGTAAACACCTGCTTATTTTCTGCCTTCAAACTATTCCCAATCTCTCCCCATACCCTCAAGACTCAGTACCTAGGTTTTTGTATCCCAAAACTTTTTCAATTATCATTTACTGAGCACATATTAGGTGACAAACTTTTCAACCTTTTCTCAATAAGAATATAGAGGTTCCAAGAGATAATAATCCAATGTCACATGGCTGAAATGTACTAAAACTAGGATCCAAACGCAAGACTTTCTAAATCCAAATCCAAAGCTCTTTCTAATATGTTTTCATCTTTCATTTTATCTTATTGCTAGTGATCTATTTATCTTCTTTGACCTCAGAGTCTAATTTCTTTGAAAGCAAAGAGTCTCTAACCTGTTTACCTTTGTAACATCCGACCTAAGAAGAGTGCTCAGTACACATCAGGCACTCAAAAAGGGTTTTTTAAAAGAACTAAGTCACCAAGTTCCAGGGTTCAATCCCTGTACCAGCCAACCACAAGAAAAATAAAAAGGTAAAAGAACTAAGTAATTAATTGGTATAATTTCCTCTGAAGACAAAAAATACAGGTTCTACTAGAATACACAGGTACTTAATAGATCACTCAACAAATACTCACCAAGGGCTTCCTATTTCCCCAGAAACACTTACATTTCCTGGGGAAAGAGAACTAAAAGAATTGTTCTCATACTCAGTTTATAGGGCTATGCTTGTCCAATACAGTAGCCATTAGCGACATGTAGCTATTGAGCACTTGAAAAGCTACTGCTCCAAAGTGGGATGTGCTCTAAGTGTACAATACATACTGGATTTTGAAGACAACAGTACAAATGTAAGAATGTAAAATATATCATTAAATAATTTTATATTGATTGCAGCTAAAATTCTAATATTTTGATATACTGGGTTAAGTCAAATTTATTAATAAAATTAATTTCACCTATTTTTATAAAGTGGCCACCAGAATATATTAACTTACATCTGCCATCTTCGCTTCACATTATATTTCTATTTGACAACACTGTTCTAAGAACCACTTTTTTTTTCCTTATTTGAGATCTCTCTTTCCCTTGATTTACACTATTAAAACACACAGTGAAAACTAACTGACAGTTCACACAGCTGCCACCCTTTGTTCTGGGTTCCACATGATGAAGTAAATTTATTATTTTTTCTTCTCTTGCAAGAGTATTGTAAGACTGTGTTAGTATTCAAAAAACATATTCCAACTTCACCAATCTACTTAAAAATTAATCTTGACCTCATCATTTTTAAATGTCTGCTATGGGCTGAATGTCTGTGTCCTACACCCGCCCAATTCTTATGTTTAACCTAATCACCAATGTGATAGTATTAGGAGGTAGGGCCTTTGGGTGGTGATCAGATCATGAGGGCAGAGCCTCACGAATGGGATTAGTGCCATTATAAAAGAAACCCCAGAGAGCTGCCTTGTCCCTTCCACTATCTGAAGACAAAACTAGAAGACACCATCTATGAACCAAGAAGACTCTTACCAGACACTGAATCTGCTGGTGCCTGATCCTGGACTTCCCAGACTCTAGAAGTATGAGAAATAAATTTCTGTTGTTTATAAGCTATCTACTACAAGGTATTTTATTTCAGTAAGTGGACTAAAATAGTGATTAAACATCACATGTAAAACAAATAATACTCTCTTGATCTAGGTAACATAAGTTGTATCAATACAATATTTCTTTAAAGCTTTACAGCTCACCTAGTACACTGTCTCATGTGACTATAAGAAAATACTGGAGGGCCGGCCCCGTGGCTCACTTGGGAGGGGGCTGCACTGGTAGCGCTGAGGCCGCGGGTTCGGATCCTATATAGGGATGGCCGGTACACTCACTGGCTGAGTGCAGTGCAGGCAACACCACGCCAAGGGTTGCGATCACCTTACCGGTCACGAAAAAAAAAAAATTACTGGAGATTGGTAGGGCTATTATTCTTATCCCCTTTTATGATGAAAAACCTGAGACAGGTAAGTGACTGCCCAAGAATATAAGGCTAGTCAGTCACTGGTAGAGTGAAGACTCAAGCCAGGTTTTCAGACCCATCACAGCAATGTTTCAGAATAAGCAATTGATTATTCTCTGTATTAGTCTCCTGTGGCTCCCATAACAAATTACCACAAACTGGGTGGCTTAAAACAACAGAATGATCTCTCACGTTTATGGATGGCAAAATCAAGAAAATCTGTTTCTTGGCATATCTTGTCAGCACCACGCTCAACCAGTGAGCTAACCGGCCATCCCTATATGGGATCCGAACCCGCGGCCTTGGTGTTATCAGCACCGCACTCTACCGAATGAGCCATGGGCTGGCCCTGTTTCTTGGCATATCTTGACTTACAGCACATGACTTTAGTCTTTGCCTCTGTGATCATAATGCTGTCTCCTCTCCCATCTGTATAATCTTCCTCTGCCTCTCTCTTAGAAGTACACTTGTCATTGTATTTAGGGCCTAGCAGGGTAATCTCCAGGATCTTCTCATCTCCAGATTCTTAACCACATCTACAAAGACACCTTTCCCAAATAAGGTAAGATTCACAGGTTGTAGGTTTAGGACATGAACATATCTTTAAGGAGGGGGGGCATTCAACCCACTATATTCTCCTCTCTGAAGAGTGACTTGGCTCTGTCCTCCAGTTCATACATCTTGGCTTTTGTTCACAGGAATGATAAAAACAAAACACTCTGATGACTGATCAGGGAA
>NW_007730877.1:24722-26215 GCF_000696425.1 Galeopterus variegatus | reverse complement strand
CATCTTGGCTTTTGTTCACAGGAATGATAAAAACAAAACACTCTGATGACTGATCAGGGAAAAAAGAAGAATGTAGAGTCAGGCAGACCTGGATCAAAAAAGTGGCTCTAACATTTGGTAACTGTGTGACTTTGGATAAATTATTTAATCTTCTTGGGCCACAGTTTTATCTTTTGTTTGACAGATGACAGAACACCTGCCCGATGGGATTTTATGATTATTAAACAAAAAATAAAAAGAGAAAAAAAGTAAACTATCCAGCACTGTGCACTATCACCTTCACTCTCAGATTTATGCTTTCAGTAAAATGATATCTTGGGTTATCTTACAAAGTAAATGATCTTTAGGAAGTTTTGCACATATTTGTTATGGACAGGCTCAAATAATCTAGGGTGTAAAAAGTCTGAATCAACTAAAAGGATGAGTGACTGTATGCTTTACAAAAGGTTCCTTTTCTTAGTGTTGAATAAAATAATTCAACACTAAGTTTACTTTAAATACCAAATCAAATTTGCAAACCTCTTTTAAAGATTAGCTTGCTCTGCACTTGCTCTGCATATGGCAATGAACGTTTCATTGAAAAGAACCCTTTAAACATCCGCATGACAGGAGGCAAACCTGTAGTCTCTTACTCGTCAAAGCCTTGTTTCCTGCTATTCTTGGCTTAGAATACCATATTCGTCCATTTTCTGTTGCTTATAACAAAATACCTGGAACTGGATAGTTTATAAAGAAAATGAAATTTATTGCTTACAGTTTCAGAGGCTAGAAGTCCAAAGTCTAGGGAGCACATCTGGTGAGGGTCTTCCTTGGTGAAGGCTTTACAGCAATGCAGGGGTCTCACATGGCAGAAAATGGTGGAGCAGAGAAAAAGAGACTCTCACGTGCTCTCTTTTTAAAGCCTTCAGAACCATGCCTCTGACTACCATTATTAATCCATTCACTATGGCATGGAGTTTACAAACTAATCACCTCTTCGAGGCCCCACCTTTCAATTGCCGTAATAGGATTTCCCACACTCAACAGTTACAGTGGGGCTTAAGTCTGGAGGGGACATTCAACCCAAGGCAAATACAATTAAATCTGCCAAGCTGGAATCACGCACACACATAACGCAGGTGAAAAAAGTTTTCTTCAAAGGGGGTGCGCCAGAAGAATCTCACACACTTGTGGTTGATACTTCTGTGCTGATATTGATTATTCTTTGGAGATGATATCAGCTTTAAGATAGTTTTTGACCTGCATTTCCTTAAAGTATTAATGTTAAGTAGGGCTGGTAGAAATGCCATTAGGAGTATATTCTGAGGGGCAGTTTGGCTCCAGAAATAAAATGGGTAGTCACTGAATCACGATTATACTTTACATGCTGAAAACATTGGAAAGTAATAGGAGATAAGTAAAGGGGTATATAACATTCCCTCTCTGATTCCTTGCACTTTTGGGGGGTGAGGAGGAGGGCAGTTGGCCAGTACAGGGATCAAACCCTTGACCTT
>NW_007730877.1:13543-23505 GCF_000696425.1 Galeopterus variegatus | reverse complement strand
GTTGTGTCAAAAAATAACAAACATGCAAAAATATGAACTATCAATCTGATATCTAAAACATATAAATGTAAAACTACAGAGTTCCTAATGCTTACATTTAGTTCAACCCACTAAGAGAAACAACCATAATAAATGGGAAAGTACCTGAGTAAGAAATAATGTAGTGCAGACAATAATGTTTTAACATCCTTTCAAAAAGCAAGCTTAAATTTTACAATTCAAATTATTTTAACATATTAATATCAAGACAAATAGCTGCAAGATCTAGGCTATATAGACTTAACATCTCTCTCCACAGTTAGCATGATGTTTGAAGGCAGAAACTACATCTTATTCCTCTTCTTATGCCCTGAGCCCGGTAATTACAGTAGATTATTGTTAGAAGTAGTAGTTATGTTCTATAAGGTCAACGCAAATACTGAATCGGCAAATACTGAACCATTGCCCCTAGGAGAAAACAGGGTTAGATTCCTGCACGTCTCTGGTGACATTTCATCAACCAGTCAACATATAACCTTGCTCTGCACATGTGTATCAATAAATGACAGTGAAAGCACAGTGAGTACAGCAGCCTCCGATCCAAAGTTTCACTTTCTGCAGTTTTGGTTACCCAAGGTCAACTGTGGTTGGAAAATATTAAATGAAAAATTCGTAAGTTTCAAATTGCGAGAATTCTGAGAAGTGTGATGAAATCTTGCACCATACTGTTCTGTCCCTCCCGGGATGTGAAACATCTCTTGTTCAGTGTATCCACGCTGTATACCCTACTCGCCTACTAGTCATCAACATCATCCACTCCTGACATCCAACCATTAGCATCTGTATTAGTCTGTTTAGGTTGCTTATAACAAAATACTTGGAACTGGGTAATTTATAAAGGAAAATGAAATTTATTGCTTACAGTTTCTGAGGCTGAGAAGTCCAAAGTCCATCTGGTGGTGGCAACAGTGAGGTCTCACATTGCAAGACGGCGGAAGCAGAGAGAGAGCAAGACAGACTCTCCTCTTCTTTTAAAGCCCTCAGAACCATGCCCTTCACTACCATTTTTAATCCATTCACCACGGCATGGTCCTACAATCCAATCACCTCTTCAAGGCTCCACCTTTCAATTACCCTAATATGATTTCCCACCCTCTTAACAGTCACCATGGGGACTAAGTTTCTAGTACATAAAACTTGGGGGACACAATTCATGCTTCAGTGAGTTTGAGGGAACATAATTCAATCCTTTACAGCATCCCCACAGCTTGATGATCCAGCATCACCTAAAGCAGATGATCCTCCTTCTGACACATCCTCAGAAAGTCAGTAGTAGCCTAATGTTACGTCACAATGCCTACACCATTCACCTCACTTCATCTCATCACATGGGCATTTTATCATCTCACATCATCACACAAAGGGTGAGTATAGTAAAATAAGATATTTTGAGAGAGAGAGATACCACATTCACATAACTTTTTTTACAATATATTGTTAAAATTGTTGTAATTCTATTATTAGTTGTTGTTAATCTCTGTGTCTAATTTATAAATAAAACTTTATCATAGGTATGTAAGAGGGTACTCCAAAAAGTTTGTGGTAAAAGGGAATTAAAAGGTAATATAAAACATCCCATGAACTTTCTGAAAACCCCTTGTATGTGTAGGAAAAAATATAGTTTTTATAGGGTTTGGTACTATCTGTGGTTCCAGGAATCCACTGGGGGTCCTGCAAACTATCCCCCACAAATAAGGGAAGGCTAAGGTATTGATTCTGGGGTTACAAATACATTTTAGTGAGTAGGCAAGTTTGCAAATACAGAATACACGAATAATAAAGTTTTACTATATTTTCACACAGTAGACATTCAACAAATGTTTTGGAATTGAATAAATAAATGAATGAAAACATTAACATACTGAGGCACTTTCATTACTTTTTGTAATTTCATTATTCTGATCCCATCTAAGACACACTCATATTGCACTGAATCCACCGGGGCTGAAAGCAGTATATATGTTCACCCAAGTTGTCTGTTAGCAGACATGCAACCTGAGTCCATGGAAGCTATGTCTTCCATCTTCTGCCTTACCTATCTAGCAAAGTACTTCTCTCATTGTTTATGTTCTTTATTTTGCTAGCTCTCTGCTGATAAATATGAAAACACTAGAAGAGCACATGCCATTAAATTCTGTTGGGAAACCTAGGAACTCAAGTCCTGCCAATACACTGGAACAAGAAATTAAGTACTATTCAGGCATCAGCACTGAGATATTAAAAACATTCCTATGTTTAACAATCAATATCATCATTATGGATAATGTTATCTGAGTGAAAACCAGGCCAGAATGGCTAACACGCATTTTGTTCTTGGAAAGACAGTTCTCTGTGAATTTAGCCATTTAAACACATTGTGATACCCTTTGGAAGCATCAC
Source organism: Galeopterus variegatus (assembly GCF_000696425.1). Lineage (NCBI taxonomy): Eukaryota > Metazoa > Chordata > Mammalia > Dermoptera > Cynocephalidae > Galeopterus > Galeopterus variegatus. Next base: position 21,087 of record NW_007730877.1, on the reverse strand, counting down.
ACTTCACCTGTTAGGCAAACTGATTTCGCTTTACAAAAAGATCATATTCATAAGTATTTAGGGCCAGTTCATCTGCCTATGTTTATTTCTTCATAATCCACAGTCATGCTACTGTTTGAAGTTGTGCTGCAAATATCTCAGAAATTTTTATCCACTTGCTCCCACTATATATACCTATTCCACTTCAAATCATTCATTACACAGTTCCCAACTTGCTACACTGCTATCAAATATCTTGCCCCTACACTGTAACAGCTGCTAATTCTTTCTTAATAATTATGAGCCAAATTCTCCTTGGTAACTAAGAAATGCTATGAACAGGTATATAAGCACCTAAACTTTTCAGGCTGCTAATGTGAACTTACTACACAGAAGCAGCAAAGCACAGCAGGACTGTGTTCACTTATCTTTACATCAGAGAATGATTTAAATATAAACACAGTACTTCTGCTTTCTTGAAAATTTCACATCACCTATTAGCTCTAAAACTCAAATTCCCTTCCCCAATGTTTAATCACTTCATGATAGTAAGTTAACAGCTACAGAGAGGCAGCATTATTATTCTGCTCACTATGACACCATTTAATTTACAGCATGAAATTCTAGTTGTTAAAGACAGACTACCAGGATACTATAAGCTCTACCGTTTACTGAATTACTGTAACAAGTTACTTAACATTTCTGTGCCTCAATTTCCTCATCTTGAAAGGGGAGACAATAATATTTACACATCATAGGATTGTTTTAAGGATTAAATAAGGATCACATATAAAAACTGCTTAAAATAGAGTTCGGCAGATTTCAGCTATTATTAGCGCTTAGGTATAAAAATTATATATACCTGTCAACAAAACAGTCAACAAAAGACACAATACTATGTTGTTAAAAAAGTTGCCTCAGTAAAATAACTTAACTCAAAAATGGCACTTGAATGAAGGTTCCTTAAAAACAAAAATAGAACTACCATATGATCCAGCAATCCCACCACTGGGTTTTTATCCAAAGGAAAGAAAATTAGTATACCAAAGAGATATCTGCACCCCCATGTTTATTTCAGCACTATTCATAATAGCCAAGATATGGATTCAACCTAGGTGTCTATCAATAGATGAATGCATAAAGAAAATATGGTGTATATATACACAATGGAACACTACTCAGCCATAAAAAAAAATAAAACCCTGTCAGTCACAGCAACATGGATGAGCCTGAAAGTCATTATGTTAAGCAAAATACTTCAGGCACAGAAAGGTAAATACCACATGTTCTCACTCATGTGGAAGCCAATAACATTGAGCTCATTGAAGTAGAGAGTAGAATTGTGGTTACCAGGAGTTGGGAAGGATAGGGGGAAGAGGAGAAATAGGGAAAAGGGTTGGTTAAGGGATACAAACTTACAGGTAGATAGGAAGAGTAAGTTCTAGTGTTCTATAGTAGTGCTAGGTATCTATAATTAACAATAATTCATTGTATAATTTCAAATGGCTAGAAGAGAGGAATTCAAATGTTCTCAACACAAAGAAATGATAAATACTTGTGATGAATATACTAATTATCCCAATTTGAACATCAACATTGTATACATATATCTAAATATCACTCCTTCCCCCATAAATATATACTATAAAAAAATAATTAAAAATATGGCATTTTAAGAATTCAGTGGCATTTCTAAATTTCCAAAACATTTTTTTTGGCTTCCTTGGCGACAAAAATATAAACATTGAACAGTCATTCTCCTCAGCTTTTTAATTTTTACCATATGCATTTCACCATTCTTTGTAGTGTTTATTACTGTAATCCACAATTCCCATTCCTAATTTTATTTAACTAGTATGTATTTAAAATTCCAGTTTAGATAATAATGCAAAACTTGCCAAATTTCACTAACCTCATGTAATCTCATAATTACTAATAGTTTTGGATATATAATGTGCTAAGCTGTTTGGATTTTCAGATTTTTCATTCTGATATAGGCACCTTAGGCTCCCCCTTTCTAACAATGCACACATAAAATTACAGGTATGCAGTTAACTTCATTTTTTAGGATTTCATAATGAGCCATTGAAATAGTTAAGCAGACATTTTATAGGATATACTGCTCAGACTTTATCACTATAATAACAATTTGGCTGTAGAGCATGTTCTGGTGTCTGGATTGTTCTTAATCAGTAGAGAGAATCTGTTTGGCATATGCACCAGTAGATTACCACTAGTCTTGAACAGTGTATACATACCAACAAGTATGTTGAAATAAACAGTTTGTCAGATGTTAAGTGTTGCTAAAAATAATCCTACCCCACATTCAACTTCCCCCCCCTTCATAGATTTATTAAGATAGGGAAAATGCTCAGATATTGGCAACACAGTAAAAGTCTCTTCATTGAACTACTGAACTATCCCTTTCATCAAATTTGCCACACTTATTTTCTCAACAACAAATACCAAATGGGAAGCCATTGTAAGTGACAAAAAGCATATCATAAAATATCATGTATAGTGAATTAAACATATTTTTACTAACGAACATTATTTCTGTCGAACAATTCAGAAATAATACTAAGCCATTTAAACAGACAGGAATCTGGCCTACAGTCAAAAAAAGCAGTATTTTTTTTAAAAAATACCTCAGTAGAGCTGCTTTTTCAGACAAAGAGTCTTTTCCAGTGCTCTGGCACAAAATTTGGGAAAAGAGCCAAGGTATTACTTATCAGCCCTTTGACATCACAGGAGGACTGTGTGCGTCAGCCAGCCCAGCAGGGACCCCTGGCTTATGGCAATGAACCGTGTGCTTCTTATCTTATCAGTTTATAGTGTCTGGCACTTCAGCCATTACTGTGTGAACCCTAAAGGAAGGAAGGTGTGTGTAATTGTGAGGGTGTAGGTTAAAGTTAGGAGCAAAGCAGGTTTTAGCAACTTATTAACAAAACAAATTGTCCAACATATTAATTATAACCAAAGTCTCTCCCTTAAACTCAATCTTAAGAAAAAGTAATTTTTTAAAAGGATGTTCTAGCTATATATAACAATCACTTCTCTTTCTACTTATGCAAATGAATGTCAAAGTTATAGTTCCAGAAAGTGATTCCATTACATTCCATTTATAAGAGTTAATAAAACAAAACAATTTGTTAGAAAATGTACACGTAACTTTCACATTAACTCCTCTAAAAAAGGTGCTTGAGGGGTGGGAACAGGATTACAATTGCTTTCAAATGTTGGTCAATATTAACACCTCTAAACACAGGGAAGTGAGCAGAGTCACACTCAGTAGGATGGGGCTCAGTCACACTACTCAGGCCCGGATTGAGAACTCAAGAGTTTCCTAAAGAAACTGATTAAAACTGCCTCATCCCAAAATTAATTATTAAAAAAACCTATTCTTGCTGTAAAACAAATTTTAAATATTTAGAAAAACACCACACTTGCTAACTGAAAACTAATTTTGCCAATATAATAAACACTTACATTTTGAGTAACAAAAATAAAAGATTTGTAATTATTAGTCTCAACTTAGACTGTATATTAAATAGCTCTATATTGAAAATCATTTATGTCATGATTTACAGTTATCTCAGAGTACTATACAGTCGTCCCTCGATATCCTGGACAGATTAGTTCCAGGACTCCTTTTCCCTCCCCCACCCAAGATACTAAAACCCACAGATGCTCAAGTCTCTTACATAGAATGGTCTAGTGAGAGGGTATATCAAAAAAGTTCATGGAAAACGGAATTAAAAGATAATATAAATCTTTCCACAAACTTTTTGATGACCCCTCATATTTGTGTATCTCCTCCTGTATACTTTGTCATCTCCAGATCACTTTTAATACCTAATAGAATGTAAATGCTACACACGAGGGTACTTCACACAAAGTTTGTAAAAAAATAAAATTAAGATAATATGAATCTTTCCAACAACTTTCTGAAGACTCCAATAGTAGTTATACTGTATTTTTATTTTTTTTATTGTTGTATTGCTATTTTTTATTGATTTAAAAAAAAAAATGTTTGATCTATAGTTGTTTGAATCCTCGGATTCAGAAACCGTGTACAAAGGGCCAGGGCCAACTGCACTTTACAAACTACCCTGTCATACTGGTCATACATCTAATAAAACAATAGACTTCTGATATTACATTAATCCTACTGCTTATTAATCTCTCAAGCTTACCTGTTAAGTTAGAATAAATACAACCAATCTGCACCCAAATAGTTCTCGATATAAGTTGGAGGTCATGCTATTGTAAACCATGAATAAGTGGAAAAATTGTTCTCTCCCAATCGTGACAAAATTCCCCTCTCTAACCACCTCATTCTATCCTTATAGCTCATTCTTCCTTTCATTACTATTGAGTCTGTCTTTGCCCTCAACGGTACACTTTGGTCCCTGTTTACCTGGTTTCTCTGCCACTTGAATTAACTTTGCCTCCCTACTGAGTTTGAAAACTGCTGCCAGTTATTGCAATGACATCACAGAATTCTCAGCTTGACCTCAACACTAGGTAAATACAACCATCCAGTTCCTGTCACTAGCATTTCTAATTGGCTACAGGAAATTTCACAGTCATGCCAATTTTTTAAATTCCCCTTAGATGTTGATCCCACAGCAGCTGAACCAAGACTGTTCCATTATTGTTAAGTATCTAGACACATCATTATCTCCCTGACCCATGACTTGACCTTTTCTTCCTGAGGGGATCCTTCAATTTTCCTCTTCAACATTTCTCTGAACCTCTACCCACTTTCCATCTTCTCTCTTAACTCAGCTAGCTCTCACTCTGGGTTTGTGATTCCTTCTTTGCTTTGCTCATTCAGTTATTCCCCCTCGACATCTCATGTCTTCAAATTCTCTGTACTCCCTTCTAATTAGATTTTTAATATGCTCACATTTCCACCAATCCTTAAACATCACCGACAAAAGAACTTCCTTCAAACCTGGTAAACCCATCACATCTTCCATTTTTCTTTCACCATCAAAGTCAAAAGAGTAGCCCAATGTTTATTTTAATGTCCTTAATTCTAATCCATGCCTTAATCATGACCCTATGATTACAGTCTCCAGCACTGTCCTGAAATTGCTTTTTGAAATATAAACCAAACTTCCTTGAATTGTTGAATATCATTACTCAGTGTTATATCTCACTCTTTCTTAATCTTAGCAGTACCAGATATCGTTAACCCTTAATTTCCTCAAAATTTCTCCCATATAACACAGCAAAGAAGTGGGCCAATTAGCCAATAATCAATTTGCCTAAAGCAAATAGATTATTAAACAGACCAACCATCCTATAAAAAACAAAATGGAAATCAGCCAACTAGAACACCACAGAAATCCTCAAAAGCTATTAGACTTAACCCATCCAGTATAAAATATCATAAACATTTTAACACAATAAACCCTGCCAGTGATACTGAAGGGCTTGGGGGTTGACTGGGGGTTGGTGTAAAAAATTTTCAATGTCTGCATAAAACAAGTTGTAGTCAATTGATAATTTTAATACATTGGCAGATTAAAACTTAGAGCTACAAAGTACTAATTTGCTTCCTGTCTATCTGAATGCCCCTTCTAAATTTCTTTTGCTGCCTTAGTGTCCTCTCCTCATCTGTTAAATGTTGCAATTTCCCCTCTTCTATCCTCATTCTACATTCTTTTCCTTCAAAGTCTTCTCTAGCCCTACTTCAACTGTAACATCTCTATGGAGAACGCCTATACTTGTACTATTAGCTTCTAAACAAACAAAAATAACTGTCAGATAATTCTCAGCATCACTATACTTAACCCCCTTGAATCTTTTATCCTCCCTTTTCTGAACCCCATCTCTTTAAGTAAAAATCATCATCCTCCTAGTCACCTAAATATGCCAGCCATCCGCCAATCCACCCTCTACTTCAATCCCTTAATACAAATATTGCTAATTTTCGTCCATACCTCCTCCACAATACTTTTGCTTTCTTTTAACATTTTCCATTCCCACTGCTACTGTCTTTGTTCACAACAAAGTCACCATTTTCCCCTCTCAGGGAAGGTCACTATCTCCAGCTCAGGATAAATCCTGACTAGCTTAATCAATCATGGTAACACTTTCATTCCCCCTGCAAGTCATTTGTTCAGCCATCACACAGAAAAACCACTTTCCTTCCAACATGCATACAGGACTATAGCCAAAGCACCTATCTTGCCACCATCTCAGGACAAAACCAATTAGCAAAGTGGGAAGGTTAAGAAGTGGTTCCCTAAGTAACTCATTGAATGACCCGATTCTGGAGCTGCCCTAACTCAAGGCTTACCATTTTATGACATAAATTTTCCTTACTGTTTGAGCAATCTAGAAGCTAGGTTTCTCGCCCTTGCAGCCCAAACGTACCCTGATGCAGCCCCCTGAAGCAACCAGTGCTTTCCCCTTAACTAGTCTTTCTGATTTCAGGTCTCCTGATTAACCTTTGTTCACACTAGTCTCAGAAGCATATTCTCTGAGGTGGGGAGGGGGGTGAGGGGAGGCGCCTGGTGCCAGGCACAGCTGGTGAAACAGACATCACCATCAACGACTGGGGCCTTCAGGGACAGCCAGTGGTTCTGCGTCACACTCCATGCTAGAGTAACTCAGGGAAAGTCTCCGAGGGCTTCAGCACATTGGGAGGCTGGTCACCATCACATACCGCACTGCCATGGAATGGACTGCTCCCAAGGCCCCAGTGACCACAGTGTCTGGTGCCCAGCCAAGGAGGCTGCCCACGGGCTTCACACTCTATGGCCCTTGGGAGCTTGGCGGTCCTCAGGAGGACTCACCTCCCCTAGATGGCCTCGCTCTCGAAGCTTCCACACGTGGGCCATGGGCCATGAGCAACAGCCTCCCAGCCACCAACTGCTTCAAACCCTACCCAGGCCGAGCCCCTCATCCCCTGGCCATGGCCCCTGTAGTGACCTTTGCCCCCTCCCTTCCCACGCGGCCTCACACTACCAGGCTCTAGGAACTTCCAGGCTCCAGGCACTTCCGGAGACGTCCACACACGCCGGAAATACCGCCCACCGGCTTCTGGCCACAAGCAGGAGGCGCCCAGGACCCACGGGAATTTTCCTGCAATTGAGGAGAGCCCAAGGCCTCGAACCGGGGTCCTCAGCCTGTGGATGGGATTTTCAAAAACCTGAAAAACGCTCTACACGTGCAGCCCCCCAGTTCCCCACACCTGGTGGGCTGTGCCCCACTGGCCCTGTGCCTCACCCAGGATGAAGAGGAGCAAAGGTCCACGAGAGTCCCCACCTGCTTGTGGACACCGACTGTGATTCCCTTCACATGAGCCTCGAGCTGCACCCGAAGAGGGGCAGCGAGTGTCCGCTCCGTTTAATTCTGACTGGCCGAGGTAAACACGTGCACGCTCTCCCACGCCGCGCCGAACAGCTCGGACGCACCAGAGCTACCGCCTGAGGGGAGCCCGGAGTCCCTTTCAGCGCAACCGACTGCAGCTTTCTTCCTTCTCCGGACTGAAACTGTTGAGAAAACTTTTCAAATTCTCTTATAACTTTCCCGCCCACCACCCCCCA
>NW_007730877.1:0-12543 GCF_000696425.1 Galeopterus variegatus | reverse complement strand
CCACCACCCCCCACCCACCTCCCCGTCTGTCCTCTCCTGCAAGAAGCCAGAAGTGTTGTTAACTTTATAGATTCTCTTTTGGAGATGCCACAACACAATGAAACGGTAGGACAGGAGCAAAATGCATTTTAACCGAAAGGAATAATCTGTTTCAGATTTTTATTTTTAAAAATAGAAAGTATTTGATCAGTTCCTCACTGTTGCAGAACAAAGTGAAAAACTCTTGAGGTTTGGAAGCGCCTCTGTGGTCTGGCCCCAAACCCCCTTCATTTCCTGCTACTCTCACCTCTCCTATGGCCCTCAGTACTTCCATGGAAACCACACTTACACTTCATTTCTTTCCTGCCAAATGTGTTTGCCGATTTTGGCCACCAAACTCTTTTTTTTTTTACTTTTGTTCTTGCATGCATACTATAACGTCACTATCTCCAATTGATTTCTATCCATTTCTGCCTTAAGTCAACCAAGAATGTATCGGGCCTGTGCTAAATAATGTTAAATTACTACTACTGCTCTTGCCCTAAAGACCACAAACAGCCACAAAACAGTGGAATGAGAATAACAACTGCACGAGGTCTAAAGGAAAAGAAAGAAAAGCACCAGTCTAGGTGAGATATTAAGGTGAGAGAAGGCTCTCACAGATAAATGGGCACCCAAATTTAGCTTTGTAATCCACTAACAGACAAGTTTGGAAGGGTATCCTAGACAGAAGTACATACACTCCCAGGAAGGCATGAAGAATCAATCATTTAGGAAATTCAGAAATTATAGATGATAAAGGACATGTGGAATAGGTGGAAGATAAGGCTTTTAAAGTAAGCAGGTGGTGGTTTCAGGATATTGTATGCCATGCTAAGGACTTTAAACTCTAATTTGTAGGGGAGTGGAAGCACACTGAGGATTTAACCTGGAAAATGATATAAGCAGATTTGCATTTCAAAACGATCTTGATCTTTACTCCTATAGAAAGAATTGATTGAAGCCAGGAATGCCCATTAGTCAGCTATGCAGCAATGCCGTTGAGAAACAAAAGGAGAATAAAAGAATGATAATTAAGTGCTAGAACAACAAGACTGGATTACTGGTTAGATTCATGGGATTAAGGAGAATGACACGATACCAGAGTAATCCGTGACTCGTTTTTTTCTCATACCTCACATCCAAACCATTAGGCAATCTATTGTTCCCAACTTCGAAAAACATCCAAAATTTGACCACGTTTCACCTTCCCAACAGTCAATACCCTCATTCAAACCATCCTCTTTCATCTGGATATTGCAAGAGCCTCCTTACTAGATACCCTGCATCTCCTTAACCTACTCTAAATATAGCACCCTGTCAAAACTTAAGTTAGATCATGCCACCCCTCTGCTCAAAACTCTCAACCACCTTTTCACAGTAAAAGCCAAAGTCCTATGATGGTTTGCAAGGCCATATATAATCAGCCCCTCATGACCTCTCTGACGTTGAAAAAACCAGGCATGCTTTCACATTGGGGCCTTTGCTCTGGCTGTTGTCTTTGCCTGGAATAATGCTATTTTCTTAGGCCTCTGTGGACAAATCCTTCACCTCCTTCAAGTCATTCTTCAAATGTTACGTCCTCAGTGGGGGCTACATAATATTAAACATTGCTGTTTCCCAGCACCCAATGACAACTTCTGATACCCTTGAGTCTGTTCTACTTAAGCATTTTTCCTATGGCACTCAGCTATGTTTTCCTTCTGCAAATGATGCCTTAGCTGAGTTTTAATGAGAAGAAATTAAGCAAGCAGTTTTGGAATTTTCAGACAGGGATCACATCATGGGAAGACATAGATGCAAGAAGGTCAAGGAGCATGCATAGAACTACAAATAGTTTGATGTTGCTGGAGCTTAAGAGGCAGAGAGTCAGAAATGAGGCTGATGCTTGCCAATTAGCCAAGGGGTCAGATTACAGAATGCCTTGTATTCCAGCTCAAGTAAATTTACTGGGAGTTTTTGAAACATCTATCTGACTTTAGTTAGGACAGTTAATTTTAGGTAAAATTCATATTGGGCAGTGGTGATGCATTTGAGAAATATTTAAGAATCATAACCAGCAGGACTTATTAACTGACTGAATGTATGGCAGCAGCAAATGAGAATAAAGATGAGTCCAAGTTTTCAAGCTTGGGTAGTTATGTGTATGGCATAAGTACCTAATGAGAAAGAAGATGGTAAATTCAGTTTTGGATATATTAAATTATACATTTTTTAGCACTGTAAGTTAGAAAAATAGGTGATAAATGTTAATTTCCTTTTAGATAAATTATGGTAACACCATGGAGAGAAACTGGAGGTAAGAAAACCTGTCAACTGCCATATCTCTTACTAGTCATAAAAATAAAAATATTTAGTTATCAATTTAAATATTCCCAATTGAGAACAATTTGGGCCATTTAATACTAATTGGAACATCAATCACCACACTTTGATGAAGGGATAGTGCTATGGAATGAATGTCTGTGTCCTCCAAAAATTCACATGTTGAAGCCCTGATCCCCAGTGTGATGATATTTGGAGGTGGGGTCTTTGGGAGGTAATTAAGTCATGAAGGTAGAGCCCTCATGATTGGATTAGTGCCCCTATACGAGAAGAGAGAGAGATCTCCTCTTTTTCAAACATTTAAGGATAGAGCAGGAAGGTAGTCATCTCCAAACCAGGTAGAAAGCCCTCACCAGAAACTGCATCAGCTAGTACCTTGATCTTGGACTTCCCAGCCCCCAGAACTGTGAGAAATAAATGTTTGTTGTTCAAGTCACCCACTCTTTGGTATTTGTTATAGCAGCTCGAACTAAGACAGAGGGGAATAAACATATTGCTTAAAACTTATAAACAAAATAAACAAAACAATTTCTCATCATGTGCTTCTGAGTCTGTTCAGGTTTGAGAGTTTTTCTTTGATTATTCTAATAAATAAAGGTGCTAAATATTACTTGGTCTGGGGTTTAATTTATTCTGTTTGGTACAGAGGATTTAGATAGCCCTAAACTGATCTCACATTTAAAGCAGAGAATAGGAATCACTCAATTTTGAGAGGAACATTGGTCTAGAAATCTGTGGACATAGATTCTGGTTAATTTACTTGCCACATAAATCACATTTAGTGATTTTAGTAATTTTTCTTATTTCTGCATCCAACTATACACTTATTTATACATTTAGTAACTATTTTTGAGCACCAACGATATGCTAGATACTTTAAATCTAAGGATGACATAAACCTGGTCCCTGCCTCTCCACTCAAGCAGTTGAACAATAAGAGATGAAGATAAATTACATTAGCTCTGCTTGACCCATCTACTTCCCAAGGCTTTTGTGAAGCTTAAATAAACTGTGGAAATGTTTTCAAAAATTTAAAGCTCTACACACAAGTAAAGTGATAATATTTTAAGGCACATGTTCACCAACAGCAGATTTCTCCATGTGGGCTATTTGAGTAGTCATTATAGAGGTTATTAATAAGCTATATAGAAATACAGTGTCATACAATAAAAAGTCAGTGAGTGAACTGCAATAGAAGTATTAATTTATAGTTAATACAGTTAAAAAACACAACCAATGGAAAAATAAAAATTGTATGGTGAGAGTTTCTTTATGCAGAAGCATATACTTTACATCATTATAAATGACTCCTCTGTCAGTTCAATAAAAAGGTTAATTAAAGAACCGTATTTCCAATTAAGTACATTTTTCTAAGTTAGAGTTCATAACAAATGACCTAATTATCAAGTCTAAATAAATTTACCTATGTTTAAAAGCACAATTTAAAAAAACATTGAAATGTAAATGGAAGGCTCCTGAGAAAGAATAAGAAATATAAACTTCAGACTCAACTCAAAGGACAAAAACTATATACCCAAAGGAAACAACATAGATTCAATGAGTCATGGGAACAGACAAAATAAATAAATAAATAAATCATATTCTTAAGGAATTTTTATTGGCTTGTCTTATAATCATAATAAGTATACATAATCCTCTATTTACAAATTTCCATCTCTTGAACTTCCTTTATTTAATCGTCCTTTTCGAAATGTTATACATTTAAAAATTAAAACAACATAAAAAACATACATATTGAGAAGTCTCACTCTCTCCAGATTCTTCCCCATCAAACACACACAGCTGTGTTTTTCCGTGTCTTCTCAGTGTTTCTTCATGTGGCAAATAACTCAATGAACTTTCATAAATACAAACGAAACACATCAAATGTGTCCACCATCAAGTACTAGCCTACACAGCTCCTTGATTTATGCACATTTTCTGAGCCAACTGCTTGTAACAGTATTAGTCAACATTTGTTGAGTGTCTTCTATGTGCCAAGCACTACACTAATCACTTTCCATTTATTAAATCATTTAATCTTCAAAGTAATCCTATGATATTGTTATTATTATCCCCACTTTACGGAGAGGATTAAGAAGTTATGTAACTTGCCAAAGTTTACTGAGCAAATAAGTACCTGAGCTATGTTTCAAATCAAATTATGCCTTCAGATTCCATGCTCTTTAACACCTATTCTCTATTGCCTCACAATCTTATTGCCTCTCAACAGTTTATAAGTAGGAAAGTCAGATACTATAGTAGGCCAAAAAATGGCCTCTCAAATGATATCTACATAAAATCTCTGGAACCTGTGACTGTTACCTTATATGGCAAAAGACAAGATTAGAGTTAAAGATCTTGTCAGCAGGAGCTTATCCGATATTATCCAAGTGGGCCCTAAATGTAATCAGTCACAGTATTTCACATAGCTTTACTTCTGATCATTTAACTACAAATGAGGTGTAGCAATGGACACATGATCATGAAATTCACTAGTCAAATAATGTCCCCATCCTGAGGCAATTGGCTTGATAGAACAGAAAAATGGCATTTGAAGGCTCACCGGTAGCTAGATACATTATCTTGCAGGACCTGGGAAATGTCCTGTGGGAGACTTTATATGCCCTAAACCAGCATCTAATATATAGTGCTGTTTCTCCCCCAGCCAGGATTCACGGATCCAGGAATCAAGAGTGAAGAGGGAGAGGAGGATGACACCACTCACCACTACTCCTAGTAATCCCCTACCAAAATATTTGCTTCTCTTCCCCAGAACCTTATTAAGAGGTCGTAGATTCAAAGGGAGGAATGTTTCCACCAGGAAACTCAATAACTCCACTTAACTGTTAGTTAAGACTATCACTAGCCACTTTGGGCTCCTCATGCCTCTATATCAATAGGCAGAGAAGAGCATTACTGTACTTGCTGGGGTAATTGATCCAGATTGCCAAGAGGACATTGGGCTGCTACTACTGAGGAGTCCAGCTCCACCTGTGATCCTTCAGGTCCAACCATAGGCAGTTACAAAGTTTTGCCTGGCAGTCCTCATAGGAAACAGATTCTCGCCCCAATACACACACCAGACATGGTGCACAGCAGCACATTGCCGTTTTCTGGAAGGAGTTGCAGTTGATAACTCAGAGTCTCCCACCCACTGGGCCAGCCATGCTCCTACACATACCTTCATTCCTAGACCAGGAATCACCATGCAGCGGCCTTCTTATCGAGGACCTTGGATGAGGCATTTTCTCCACATGACTCAGTACTTTTCCACTCCTAGCCCTTCCCGGAGTCAACAGGCCCATAAAGAGGCAAGGACCTTTTGTTTGAGACTCCTTAGCAGTACAATGAGTCTCCCGTCTGAGCTGATCCACCTGAGCTCGTACTGTTCTGTGGGGGAAAGTGGAACACTGGGGAGACAGCATCATTTTGTGTCTCTTGTTTGCACTGTCCCAGTAAGTGAATAATGACTATTACTTCTGGTTTGGCCCCTTGTCCTAATCAGCCACCTGGTCACCTGGCTGGCTTGTTAGCTACACAAAGGAAGTAAAGAAGAGTATGTGTATAATGCAAGATATCCCCTCGTGCATCTCTTCCTACTATCCTGCCCTATGATTAAAGTCAATGGAAACTAACAACCCAGTTCAGGCAGGACTACTAATGGCCCAGGCCCTTCAGGAATGAAGGCTTGGGTCACCCTAAAGGCAAAGAACCATGAGGTGCTTGCCAAGGGCAAAGACAATATGGAATGAGTAGGACAAGAAGACAGTTATAAATACCAGCTGTGACCACGTGACCAGTTGCAGAAAGGAGTAATTGTTATGAGTATTTCTTTCCTAATTTGTTATGAATATGTGTGTATATAAATTTCTAAGCAAGTATCTTTGTCTTCTTCCCTCTCTTACCTTATCATCTAACATAAGATGTATTAATAATACTTAACTTTACATCACACTATTTAAGTTGCAGGATATCATGGAAAAGAGTGCACATTAACCAAGAACTTTTGCATCCTCTTCTGCGGAAAGTGTTAGCACATTTTCAGTTGTACATAGGATAGTTGCTTCATGTTATGTGGAAGTATCGTGACCAGTTGCAGAAAGGAGTAATTGTTATGAGTATTTCTTTCTGAATTTGTTATGAATATGTGTGTATATAAATTTCTAAGCAAGGATCTTTGTCTTCTTCCCTCTCTTACCTTATCATCTAACATAAGATGTATTAATAATAGTTAACTTTACATCACACTATTTAAGTTGCAGGATATCATGGAAAAGAGTGCACATTAACCAAGAACTTTTGCATCCTCTTCTGGGGAAAGTGTTAGCACATTTTCAGTTGTACATAGGATAGTTGCTTCATGTTATGTGGAAGTATGACTTGTCTTTATCTGGAGATTATGGTTTAGGAGATGTGTATGAATGCCAAGCTGACAAGCGGTGAGGTCTTATGGTCAGTTTTAAGTGCAAACTTAACTAATATAATATCCGCACTTATTCAATCAAATGGTAATCAAGATGTTGCTGTGAAGGTATTTTGTGGACGAATGCCAAGCTGATAAGGGGTGAGGTCTTATGGTCAGTTTTAAGTGCAAACTTAACTAATGTAATATCCGCACTTATTCAATCAAATGGTAATCAAGATGTTGCTGTGAAGGTATTTTGTGGATGTGATTAGCAACTATTGTCAGTTGACTTTAAGTAAAGGAGATTGTCCCTGATAATATGGTTATGCCCTAAATGTGATTACATGTATCCTTATAAGAGAGACAGAAGGACTTTTGAGAGAAAGACACAGAGAGAAGTCCATGTGAAGGCAGAGGAGTGATGCTGCCACAAGCCAAGGAAAGCCTGGAACCACCAGAAGGTGGAAGAAGCAAGAAAGGATTCTACTCTAGAGCCTCCGGAGGAAGCACAGCCCTGATGATACCTTGATTTCAGACTTGTGGTCTCCAGAACTGTGAGAGAATAAACTTCTGTCGTTTTAAGCCACCAAGTTTGTGGATTTGTTACAACAGCCATAGGAAACTAACACAGGTACTTAATAAAACGTACAATAGGAAGCATGTAACATTAAGGAGAAATATTGAGATAGGCCATGCTTCCATTAAGTTACTACACGAATAAAACTAGTTTTTAACATTGAATTCTTATGCAGACACTGAAAGTTAGAATGTCCTCCCTCTCCAACCCCCCAAAATATGAATTCCAGAATTTCCAATACTTCCTGTCCTATGTTGCCATTTCTCAGGGCTCTGACCAGGTTTGGCAAATAGCCATATCCCAGAAGACAACTGGTACTTTATATTAAAAGGCTGAAAGAAGGAAAGCAAAGTTCTAATTAAAATTTTTAATAACACCCAGAAGGGTCAAAGGATAGTTTAAATACCTGAAACTCAATTGCAGAAACAATATTCTATATCATTCTACAATGTGGTACCATGTTAAGGAATCTAACTGCAGATAAGGTCTAGAAGCTGCCGAAGTGTGTGACTGTTAATGCTTTAACTGACTTTTCATAAAAATGTTAGTTGTCTTCAAAAGCTGAAATACCAATTCATTTCCTTGATTTGAAATCTTACAGAAATTCAACATCTAGAACTTTGTAGTTAATGTTACCTACAACAGTCTTTCTTAATACGAGGGTACTTCAAAAAGTTCATGCAAAAATGCAATTAAATAATAATATGAATCTTTCCATGAATTTTATTAGTGGGGTTGGGAGTAAATGGAAGGAAAGAAGGGAAGAGCACAAACCTTTTGAAAGTATGTATGCAGAGAAAGCAATTACAGTAATTCAGGGAGAAAGCTATTTCCAAAACCCAGCTCTCAAATTTAATTCAATTGCAGAAACAATATTCTATATCATTCTACAATGTGGTACCATGTTAAGGAATCTAACTGCAGATAAGGTCTAGAAGCGGCCGAAGTGTGTGACTGTTAATGCTTTAACTGACTTTTCATAAAAATGTTAGTTGTCTTCGAAAGCTGAAATACCAATTCATTTCCTTGATTTGAAATCTGACAGAAATTCAACATCTAGAACTTTGTAGTTAATGTTACCTACAGCAGTCTTTCTTAATACAAGGGTACTTCAAAAAGTTCATGGAAAAATGCAATTAAATAATAATATGAATCTTTCCATGAATTTTATTAGTGGGGTTGGGAGTAAATGGAAGGAAAGAAGGGAAGAGTACAAACCTTTTGAAAGTATGTATGCGGAGAAAGCAATTACAGTAATTCAGGGAGAAAGCTATTTCCAAAACCCAGCTCTCAAATTTAAAAACATAAGTTTGTAATAATATGATTTATTTTTGCTTTTTTTATTTTATCATTTTACAATGTAAACACTTTTTGTGGCCCTTTACCAACTTTTCCCTAGCCCCCCTCTGCCTCCCTCTTTCCCATCTCTGGGGTCCTCAGTTCCATTCTCTCCTTTTGAGATGTGAAGGAATTATCGTGATTGGTGTATCTTTCCTTTTATTTATTTTTTTTTTTTTTTTTTTTTTGAGCCACCACTTAAGAGCGAAGTCATGTGGTACTTCTCTTTCAGGGCCTGGCTTACTTCAGTTAACATAATTTTCTCTAAGTTCACCCATGTTTCTGTGAATGGCAGAATTTCATTCCTTTTTATGGCAGAGTAGTATTCCATTGTGAATATATACCACATTTTTCTTATCCAGTCAATCCATCGATGGACATTTAGGTTGGTTCCAACTCTTAGCTATTGTAAATAGAGCTGTGATAAACACAGGAGTGCAGGTGTCTCTTCGACATGATGATTTCCATTCCTTTCAGTACACATGCAGCAGCAGATTGCTGGACTGAATTGCACTTCTACCTATAGCTGTCTGAGGAACTTCTATCTATTTGCCATAACAGCTGCACTAATTTACAGTCCCACCAGCAGTGTAGGAGGATTTCCCTTTCTCCACATCCTTGCCAGCATTTTTTATTCTCTGTCTTTTTGATGTTGGGTAGTCTAACTGGCCTGAGATGATATCTCAGTGTGGTTTTGATTTGCATTTCCCTGATGCTTAGTGATGTTGAGCATTTTTTCATGCGTCTGTTGGCCATTTGTATATCTTCCTTTCAGAAATGTCTATTCAGTGCCTTTGCCCATTTATTAATTGCGTTAATTGTTTCTTTACAGTTAACTTGTTTGAGTTCCTTGTATATTCTGGACATTAATCCTTTGTCGAATGCATAGTTTGCAAATACTTTCTCCCATTCTGTAGGTTGTCTTTTTGCTCTATTAACTGTTTCTTTTGCTGTGCAGAAGCTCTTTAGTTTGATACAATCCCATTTATCTTATCTTTTGTTGCCTGTGCTTTTGTATTCTTGCTCATAAAATCTTTGCCCAATCCTACTTCCTAAAGTGTTTTTCCTATGTTTTCTTCTAGAAGTTTTATAGTTTCAGACCTTATATATAGGTCTTTAATCCATTTTGAATTGATTTGGGTATGCGGTGAGAGGTACAGGTCTAGTTTTATTCTTCTACATATGGAAGTCCAGGTTTCCCAGCAGCATTTATTGAAGAAGCGGTCCTTTTCCCCAGGCTGTGCTCCTGTTACCCTTTGTCAAATAACAGTTGGCTGTTAAGTACGTGAGTTGATTTCTGGGTTCTCTATTCTGTTTCAATAGTCTGAATGTCTGTTTTTCATGCCAGTACCACGCTATCTTGTGTTACTATTGCTTTGTAGTATAATTTGAAGTCAGATAGTGTTATCACTCTGGTTTTGTTTTGCTCAGGATTGCTTCAACAATTCAGGGTCTTTAGTTGTTCCATATTAATGTTAGAATTGTTTTTTTTTTCACATTTCTGTGAAGAATGTCATTGGTATTTTGTTGGGGATCGCAACAACATTAATTCATCCAATCCAAGAGCGTGGAATGTCTTTTCATCTTTTTGTGTCCTCAATTTTTTTCAGCACTGATTTGTAATTCACATTGTACAGATCTTTCATCTCCTTGGTAGATTGATTCCTAGGTATTTTTTTTGGGGGGGGGGGGCTATTGTAAATGGGCTTCCTTTCTTGATTTCTTTTTCTGCTAGTTCTTTATTGGTGTATAAAAAGCTGCTTCTTTCTGTATGTTGTATTTGTATCCTGCAACTATACTGAAATCGTTTATCAGTCCTAAGAGTCTTTTTGGTAGAGTCTTTAGGTTTCTCTCTATATAGTATCATGTCATCTTCAAACAGGGAATATTTGACTTTGTCTTTTCCAATCTAGGTGCCCTTTATTTCTTTCTCTAACCTGATTGTGTCGGCTAGTACTTCCAATACTATGTTAAGTAGGAGTAATGAGAGTGGGCATCCTTGTCTTTTTTCCCATTCTGGAAAATGGAAAAAGCTTTCCCCAAATTCAGGATGATATTGGCAGTGGGTTTGTCATATATGGCTTTTATTGTGTTGAGATACTTTCCTTCTATACTACTTTGCTGAGAGTCATTATCATGAAGGATGTTGAATTTTGTCAAATGCTTTTTATGCATCTATTGAGATATTCATATGGCTTTTGTCTTTGATTTTGTCAATGTGGTGTATCACATTTATTGACTTGCATATGAACCATCCTTGTATCCCTGGGATGAATCCCACTTGGCCACAGTGTATAATTTTTTTTATATGTTGCTGTATTCTGATTGCTAAAATTTTGTTGAAGATTTTTGCATCTGTGTTCATCAGAGATACTGGCTTGTAGTTTTTCTTTGTTGTATCTTTCTCTGGTCTTGCTATCAGGGTGATGCTGGCCTCATAAAATGAGTTTGGGAGAATGTTCTCTGCTTCAATTTTCTGGAATAGTTTGAAGAGAATTGGTATTAATTCTTCTTTAAAGGTCTGGTAGAATTCAGCAGTAAAATCTGGCCCTGGGCTTTTCTTTGTTGGGAGGTTGCTGATTACTGCTTCAGTCTTGTTGCTTGTTATTGGTCTGTTCAGGTTTTCTATTTCTTTTGGTTCAGTCTTGGTAGTCTGTATGTGTTCAAAATGTTATCCATTTCCTCCTGGTTTTCAAATTTGTTGGTGTATAGTTGTTCATAACTGTCTCTAATGATTCTTTGTATTTCTGTGATATTGGTTGTAATGTCTCCTTTTTCATTTCTGATTTTTGTTATTTGGGTCTTCTCACTTTTTTTTAGTTAGCCTATCTAATGGCTTGTCTACTTTTTCTTTTCAAAATACCAACTTTTTGTTTCATTGATCTTTTGTATTGTTTTTTGGGTCTCTATTTCATTTAGTTCTGCTCTGATTTTCTTTCTTTCCATCTACTAATTTAGGGATTGCATTGTTCTTGTTTTTCTAGTTCTTTGAGGTATAGTTTTGGTTGTTTATTTGAAATTTTTCTCTTCTTTTGATGTAAGTGTTTATTGAAGTAAAATTCCCTTTTACTACTGCTTTTGCAGTATTCCACGGGCTTTGGTATGATGTTTATTTTCCTTAGTTTCAAGAAATTTTTTGATTTCCTATTTAATTTCTTCTTGGACCCATAGGTTGTTCAGAAGCATGTTGTTTAATTTCCATGTGCTTGTAAAGTTTCCTGAGTTTCGCTTGTTATTGATTTCTAGTTTCAATACATTGTAGTCTTAAAACATACTTGAAATGATTTCAATTTTAATTTGTTGAGACTTGACTTGTAACCTAACATATGCTCTATCCTGGGGAATGTTCTATGTGCTTTTCAGAAGAATGTATATTCTGTAGTTGTTGGATAAAATGTTCTATAGATATCTGCCAGGTCTACTTGGTCTAAAGCGTAATTTAAATCCTGTGTTTCTCTGTTGATTTGTTGCTGAGATGATCTGTCCAGTGCTGACAGAGGGGTGTTCAGGTCTCCTACTATTATCATATCAGGGTCTACCTCTTTCTTTAAGCCTAATAATATTTACTTTATATATCTGTCTTCCAGTGTTGGATACATATATATTTATGATTGTTGTGTCTTCTTGCTAGATAGATCCCTTTATTGTTAAATACTGGCTGCTTTTGTCTCTTTTTATGATTTTTGGTTTAAAGTCTGTTTTATCTAAGAATAGCTAGTCCTGATCATTTTTTGGTTTCCAATTGTGTGGTATATCTTTCTTCCAACCCTTTACTATTAGTCTGTGTGTGTCTTTACAGGTGAGGTAAGTCTCTTGAAGACAACATATAGTTGGGCCTATCTTTTTATCTTTTTAGTCAATCTGTATCTTTTGAGTG
>NW_007730876.1:144141-177556 GCF_000696425.1 Galeopterus variegatus | reverse complement strand
ACACTTCTCTCTTGCAGCTTTTAAGATTCTCTCTTTGTCTCTGAGTTTTGCCAATTTGACTGTAACATGTCTTGGAGAAGGCCTTTTTGGGTTGAATACGTATGGAGATCGTTAAGCTTCCTGGATCTGAAGATCTGTGATTTTTCCTATACTTTTTTGTCTGCTTGTGTTATTTCAAACAGCCCATCTTCAAGGTCAGAGGTTCTCTCTTCCACTTCCACAAGCCTGCTGGTTAAACTCTCCATTGTGTTTTTTATTTTGCTGACTAACTTCTTCAGTTCGGCAAGTTCTGCTACTTCTTTTTCAGGACATTGATTTCCTTGCACATTTCCTCTTTCAGGTCCTGTATACTTTTCCTCTTTTCATCATGTTGTCTCCTAAGTTTTCTTGTATCTCATTCAGTTTCCTTAGAATTATCACTCGAAATTCCTTGTCAGTCATTTCAAGGGCTTCTTGTTCTATAGGATCTAGAGTTTGAGATTTATTATCTTTGGGTGGTGTATTTTCTTGATTTTTTGTATTTCTGGTATCTTTTTTTTATGTTTATTCATTGTGGCCAGGGGTTTCACAGTCCACCAGTTTGAGACTATTGACTAACTAAGATGTTGCTGTGGTTGCCAATTTGGTATGGCTACCTCTGTGACTGCTCTGTTGGCCTCTAGTGCCTTGTGTGTGTGGTTGCCTCAGGTCTTGGGGCCTCTCCAGGGAGCCACCTCTCTGGTCAGCTTGGACTCTGCTGGGCTGCTGGATCACGGGGCAGTACCGCAGGTTGTGTGTTCTCTGCTGAGCTTCCACTTCCCATGCAGGACTTCTCCCTGTTCCGTGTGCTCGGGCCCGGGCTGCTGGATCATGCAGTGGCGGCCCCACAGGGTGTGTGGTTTCTGTCAAGTCTCTGCCTCCCTAGCCAGATGTCTCCCCACTCTGTGCACACTAGGCTGGGCTGGGACATGTCTTCTGCAACCCTCGTCTATCAGCCGGGCCTTCACGACCCTGCTCGGCACCACCTCTCCCAGGAAGTCTTCCAGGTTTCTGCTAGGCACAGACTACCGGTCGCTATGGGTGCCTTTGTAGCACTGTGTAGATCTTTCTCAGGACTTATCGCCTTCCTCCTGGTATCTCGGTTATTTGTGTACTTGTCTTATCTCCCACACCAGAGCCTGAGCTTCTCAGGGGAGGAGCCTGCCGCACATGGTTCACCTTTGAATCCCCCCGGCATGGACTAACTCCGGTGCCCACCTGCAGTCAGCTCTCTGGCAGGTTCAAGCAAACTCGGGAATGCTCCAACCACACTATTCCTAACCAGAAATCGGTTAGGCGTTTTTCCGAACTGGTGGCCACAGAGATGGTATCTGCCTCCCGGTAACAGGGAGTTTACTGGGGGCGGAGCCCAGGGTGCGGTGGAGTGACAGTCGGCCTGGCCTGCACTTCCCTGCCCTCCCAACGCTGGCCAGGGACACGCCACGCCACCAGCCCCACCAGAGAACCATGAGGGAGTGGGAGGGGAGGCCGGCCCGCAGGCCCTGGGAAGCCCTGCGCCGGAGCAAGCAAGTGGGAAGGCTCAATGAGGAGCCGAGCCAGGTGAGGAGGACAGGCCTGGCCGAGCCGGGGCGGAGCCACCACCACCCAAGAAAATGGAGGCAGCCCCAGGACCGGTGAGTGGCCCAGTGGGGCAGGCGGAAGCCGGGCGGGCATCCGCCCGTGAGCAGGGCCAGGCCGGGGGTCACTCATGGGGCTGGGCCAGCCGGGCGGCTCCCTCTCCACCTCTGCGTCATCACCGTCCCCGTCCTTAGCCGCCGCCGCCTCGGGCTGCTCACTTGGTCCCGTGGCATGGCTTGGGCACTCCCAGGAATCTTCTTTTATGCCGGCCCGAAACCTCGAATCCTGAATAGGGCAGCTGGCCAGCTTCAGCATGGCCCCAGCCTCCAAGATCCTGGTAGCATCGACAGTGGACCAGGAGCCCTGTTCCCTGTTTAGAAACTCGCTTTTGCAGCTAAGAAACAGTTCTTTTCCTGCTCCACACTTCAAAGCTATTGCCTGTAAATGAGGCAGCCTCTCCTGCCAAGGGCAAAGTGGCGGTCAGCCCCCACAACCGGCCACCAGCAGCGGTCCTCCCTTAAGAGACAGCAAGAGGAAGGTCCACAAGTTTCCCAGCTGCCTAAGGCCCAGTGTCCACCTTTTCCACCTCAGCTTCTCAGCGCCAACCACCGCAGCCACCGCCATCTTGAAGAAATAATGTGCCAGCTTTTATTATTGTCATTGTTTCTGCTCCTCTCGCAGCAGCAGCGGCAGCAGCGGCGGCGGCAGCAGTAGTAATAGTAACAGTTCTAAGCCCTAATCTCCCTAAATTATAAATATTACTGTTTTCATTTTATACATTTTTTAGAACTAATTCTTGGGAAGGATAAGTAATGTGACAAAGGCACATAGCTAGAAAGTGGCAGATCCAGTATTTGGAACCAAATTTACTCAATTGTCACTGAGTATCCCTAATCTTTCCAAAACCACACTGATTCACACATCAATGACATTTTTATCCAACTAGTAATAATGAGTATAAGTAATTTATGCTTATCACTTCTAGCCCATTGAAAATGCTGTATTATCCCCTGCATAACTCTGACATGCTTATAACACCAATATAAGTTCCTTTGTTCCATTTGCTTTTGTTGTAGGTGAAATCCACACCCAGACATCATTTCCATCTGGTGGACTCTTGGCAAGTAACTACAAGTTTCTACTTTTCCTCTCCTGATTTCCAGCACCCATGTATCAAAATCTTTAACTGTACAAGGGGTTTTCAAAAAGTTCATAGAAAGACTTGTATTATCTTTTAATTCCATTTTCTCACAAACTTTTTGAAGTACCCTCACATAAACTTATCTTTATTCCAGATTGATAACAAAGATGTCCCTAGACTTTCATGCACTCAGTAAACCTTTATTACACACTTCTCTATTCCAGGACTTTGCAAGGCTCTAGATATATCATGGCAAATTCAACTTGCATGGTTCCTGCCTTTGTTACATGTCTCTATCCCTACAGCTTTAGGCTGTAAAAACAATTCCTGGAAATGATTCCAAAATCCCTCTCTAAAATAAGCAGGAAAAATATAGGATAGAAGATATTCTCTATCATAAAGGATTCTGAACAGGAAGACAAAGGGAGAAAGATTAAAAAGTTTGTTGCTTTTTAATTCTCTACTTATCAAGCTGATTTTCCAGCATACTTTATTCCAATTGTTGAATATTAGGCTTCCCCAAAAGGAATAACTAACTGGCATGGATATATAGTTGAGAAGAGAAACTTGAGCTCTAGATTGGAGGAATCATTGGCATATAGATTCAGTAACATCACTAGCAACAGGGAGCATCCCTAAAGTTAGGATATTAGAAGAGAGAAGGGCCAAAAACAGAATCACAGGGAACACTAACACTTAAGACTCAGAAGGTGTTGATTAGTGACAGCTAAAGTAAATCAAACAAGAACAGTGTCCCAGCAGCCAACAGGAAGAGTTTCAAGGAGGGAATGCTCAAGGTCACAGTCTCTGACCCTCTAGGAATCCAAAACCCCCTTTTACATAAAAAAAAGGGAGCCCAGTTTTCCACAGACCTTTTTCTGTGATTGCATAAGAAATTTTAGCAATAACAGAAAACTTCTAGTTACTTTAAACAGAGAGATATATCAGAGCTTCATTTCCAAGTGGGGAATAGCCCAAGCCTTGGGCAAAGGAATTCAGAAGTAATCCTAAAAATGAGGTTCATCGTATTCAAAAATAACCCTAAAAGGGTTCCTTAGGAAAGACAGCAGCAATGCAAACCCCTTTTCAGAGAAGTGGACAGAAATCTTGGAATAATGGAAAAGGAAAAAGAGGTTATCCCCACACTGTATTTAGGAAGGGAAGGTTTAGGTGTGATAGTGCCTGTGTGTCCCTGGGGAGGGATAAAAACCTATACCCTGTTTTCTGTTCACTACCTTGTGTCTAGTGAGCTTAATTCCAGTTTTATCCACATCTGTCCACATACTGATGTGAAACAGACAGAATAAAAGCAGGAAACATGGAGAACGTCCTAAAACTTCAGGATCTCTAGGCAGAGGTACAGCAGAGTTGGGTGACTTTTCTCTGTAGGTGCCGACCCGCCTCACTCGTAGCTGACTTGGTGTACTCCCTGCCGTTCGCTCCCCAACCATGCCCCAGACTTCACCCAACCATGAAGGCAGTTACGCCACATGGAGCACACAGACCCGAACTCAAAGCTGCCACATATTCACTAACATAAATTGGGTCTTTTTCTGGGAACCCTCCCTACATATTCCTAGAATACTCAGAAGTGTTCACATTTTAAACCTGCCCCCCACAGGAACTCCACAAGTTTGCGAGTTCTACTAGAGACCACTTTCCATTTAAGATTCCCAGGTAAGGAGGAGAAGTGAAGGATTTCAGGAATCATTAGAGCCACAGCAGCAGATGTCTTACTCCCTGAGGCTCATGGCTGCTGCTCGCTCCACAACCAACCTCCTCTACTTAGGGTCACCAGATTGAGCATATAAAAATACAGGAAGCCCAGGTACAGTTGAATTTTGGATAAACAACAAATCATTTTTTAGTATAAGTATGTCCCGTGCAAAATAAATTTAAAAATTATTCATTGTTTCTCTGAAATTCAAATTTAACTGGGCATTCGCATTTTGTCTGATGACCTTCCTACACCTGCCACCCTTGAACCCCATTCTTTCAAAAGGGGTTCCCACAGCTGTTCCCTAGGAAGAGTTCCTCACTTTTGGCCACAGCCTACTCTTCCCCATGGCGCATGCTCCCCACCGCCCCAGAGAGAAGCTAAGTAAGAAACATGTGAGCCCAGCCTCTCCCTGCACCTGGAATCACTGCTTCCTCTAGCCACCAGGCTCTGGAGCCTGGCGTAGCTCATTTTCCACACTTCTACACACAGTGCCTCTTCCTCTCACTCAGCCCCCTCAGAATACCCCAGTCCATCCGACTCGCTTGTATCTGTGTGACATATTATTTTGTCTACACAAAATTCCTTCTTTGGGAAGGCATTCCCCCATTCCATGTGTTTCAGGAGGTGCTGATCTTTTCTCACCAGGCCTTGGGGGTATGGCCATGTGATCTAGGGGGATAGTCATGTGACCTAGGCACGTAACCTAGGAATGTAATACAGGCCTACACACTCAGAGAACTTTATCTCCTAGACCATAGTGACTGTTCAAGGCTCGGCACATACCCAGGGTCAGGCCAGAATCTCCCCCAATTTCCCTGCTAGAACTATTAATAAAGACTATTCTCCGCCTTTGGGGTTGTTGACTGTGACCATCTTCTCTGATACATGAAGGTGGCTCTCTGACGTAAGAGCAGAAGGTAACTATGAACACAGCAGCCGAGGGGAGAGAGAATGAAAGCCCTGATGAGATTGTTAGACAGAGCCAGCAGTACCTAAAACTAGAAATCGGGGTTTTTGTTTTGGTTTGGTTTGCTTTCTAATGCGTGTAATTTAATTTTTGCTTAAGTTAGTTAGAATTAAATGTGAATCCTAAGTGAAATAACATGTCTAAACTTCAGTTGGATATTAGATTCACATTTTTTAAACAGGTTTCCTTGGGTCCCATGGAAATGCAGGGATGTGGCTGGGTACTTGTTTCATTGTTCCAAAATTCTCTATGACATTCTGAAGTTGGTCTGCTGAGAACATCGGAGCCCTCTAAGAGGCCGCACAGCATAACTTAACGCATGCCAACCAGCCTCTTCAGTAATCCAGTATGAACTGCTCTTTAAATAAGTACATGCGCCGACAGCCTGTTTCTTACACGTGTTCTGTATATACACACAATCCATGTGTTCAACATGCCATGTGTATAATTACCAAATGTTGAGCTACCAAATTTCTTGTGTGAAGAGTAGTTAATAATAATTAGTGTCATGAGGTACTGAGTTGACCACTCAAGGCTGAGTTCCCTTGGATTCAAATGTCTAGGCATGTCCAGCAGATTGCTGGAGCTGGTACACGTGGAGTCGTAACAGCAATAAAAATGTGTGAAAGGCAAAAAGAGAAGTGACCATAGCCTTTCTGTGGGCTCTGAGGGTCCCACTCTCAGCTGCATTGGAGTCAGCAACAACCACTGGGGCAGTGGTGGGCTTGAGGTGCCTGCACAGAGTCTTTGTGGGCTTTACACTGTAGCTGAGGTGTGGGAACTAAGAGATCACTCAGAGGAATCCCAGAAATCAATGGGGCTCTTGACTGAACCCCAATGTCCTCATCTATGAAATGAGGGTTGAGAACTGACTGCATCTCCATCTAGAATTCTTTTTCTTCTTCTTCTTTTCTATACAGAGGGAACCAAAGCAGAAAAAAGATCATGAGTTAGTGCTTGGAAGTGGCTGATCTTTGAAAAAAAAAAAAAAAGTCAGTTAATGGCATAGCTGGGGGATAACAGTGACATTTTATTAATCTAGAGCTAAGTCAAGTCACAGTAAAGCTTCCAAGGCTGGAAGTCAAGTCTGTGACAAGTCATGGCTTGCATTCCCCACACATGGAATTTCTAGAAGTTTCTAGGACAAATGGGAAGATACTCTTGATTTAAGCAGCAATTGATCACAAATACAGAGTCAAAGGGGCATTCCATTTTGCCACAGTATAATACTACCTTTAAATGATGACATTGATATGGACCACATTTATCCATATCTTATACAATGCACACAATCCCATTTTATTATATTAAAGGCTTTATTTTATGAAAGCCGAATGTCATCTACAACATACCGTCCTGAATGCGCCCAATCTTGTCTGATCTACTGAAACTGGACTTCACACTACAGGAGGTTACAAACAGGACAGGAGATGCTAAACAACTGAACTTGGTAGTAAGTGTGTTATTCCTAAGGATTCATTCTACGTGAACTTCCCCACCCTATGTTTCAAGTCTTTGACCCTCTGTTATCTAATTATCTTCCCTATTTGTTCTTCTGTCCTTCACTCCTAGTGCTCATTGGTCTGATCATTCCCGTCTTCCATCCATTTTTACTCTCTGTCTTTCCCAAATCCTCCTGTCCCTCTACCCCACCATCCTCCTGATCCTTTAGCTTTACTGTTCATTTCTCTTTTTCCCATCCCACTGCTCCTAACTTCTTTGTCTGGTTCCTTTGTCCATCTGCCTTTTGCATCACTGCCATATCGCCTTTGCCCTCAAGAGGACATTTTTGCTTCTCTTTCTGTCCGCTACTTAAGCTGGTCTTAATAGAAAATGACTTCCCGATATGGGATTGCCTTTCGTTTGAGTGTTTCATCTTGAATGATACATCACTTATCTGAACACATTTTGCGAGATTCTTTTTACTAAGGTCATACAGAGAGAATTCCAAATCCCAGGTCCTGTTATGCTTTATAGATTCCATTTGTTCTTTAAAATGCTGCAGATCCTGCATCATCCAGGGAGGAATTTTGAGACAAAACTTTAGCTCCATGTTGGAAAAACTCTCTTTTTTCAATATGTCCAATAAAAACTGCATACTGAGGGTCAGCTCCTCATTCTTTTCCTGCTCCTTCACCTCCAGCAGCCTTTTCACTTCTCTACGGGACTCCTTCCCCAGCTGGCTCTGGTCCTCTTTCACCAGGTAGGACATGGCATGAAAAAATTCCTGGAAGCTAATGTGGCGGAAGCTATAGAACTTCTTGGTGTCACGTCCCTCTTGGTAATTGCTGCTGCATAGGAAAGCACCAAGGCTGGGGCCATCTAAATTGTGCTTCCTCCCATTTGCAACAACATGGATGAACCTGGAGTAACTTATGTTGAGTGAAACAAGCAAAGCACAGAGGGATAAATATCACATGTGCTCACTCATATGTGGGAGCTAAGAGAGAAAGGAAGGCAGGAAAGAAAGACCACAGTAGTGCCGTGATCCAACAGAGGGAGGGAACATTCCTAGGGCTACAAATTGGAGTTGAGGGGAGAGGGGGAAGGGGAGGGAAGTTGGGGGATCATTGGGAGGGGACAGAGGATACAAAAGTAATTTCTGGTAATGGATATGCCCCCAGTATGAATCTGGCCCCCACATCGTGGACAGAAGGGTTGACAATCAGCTTTGTATCTCATGAATATTTGTAATAAATAAATAAATAAATAATAAATTGTGCTTCTTGAGGTCAGCTTCTTCAAATAGGAAGCTTTGGCACTGGATCCCCTCTGCTGCCACGGAGCACAGACTCCTCAGGACCCTGTGCCAGGAAAGCTCAGAGCAGTCCCCACTGTCATCAGACGGCAGGAAGGTGGAGACATAGGCCATGAAGATGTCAGTGCTGTTACTGGTTGTTTTGGAGACTGCCTTGCCTCTCTCCATCTGCCCCTTCAGCCAGGAGCAGATGACCCAGCAAATGCCTGGAACCTGACACACTTTGTAAAGAACATCATTTCCTTGTACAAAGCCAAAGACATTTCTGGCTTGCTCCTCATCCCTGAAATAGGAGCTGAAATACCTCCTCCTCTCCTCAGAGAAGCATAGGATATGGACATGGCGTGGTTGGCCCAACAAGGGCTTCAGATGCCATGAAGCCAGGGGCTGCGTGGTGATGAGAAGGGAGCAGGTGGAAAGCTTCTGTCTCCTAATTAGAAGGCACAGCACGTCCTCCATGGGACTAGACCTCTGCCTCTTCAACTATTCTTCAAAGGGCCTCTGCAGCTCATCAAAGCCATCCAAGATGAACAAGAGCCACTCTGGCTGCCTCAGAATCTCTGAGACAGGGACTTGACTGTCCCTGCAACACCAGAAGAGGAACTGCTCCCGTGTGCCCTTCTGCAGCAGGACCACTTCTCTACAGCTCACATAAAAGATGTAATCAAATTGGCCTGGATACAGGGTACCAGTAGCCCAGTCCAGCACCATTTTTCTGGTGAGGGTTGTCTTTCCCATGCCAGCAGACCCCTGTAGCACCACTAAGGAGTGGGTGGGGTAGGGCTTTTCTCCTGAAGCAAATAGAGCCTCCACCACAGCAGAGTCCAGCTCCTGCTCGGGAATGGGGCAGGCAGGTGATTCCAGGCTCCCTGAGTGGGGTTTGGGCACCAGGAGCAGCCGGTTGTAACTGCCGTTGAGTACCCCTTCTTGTGTCTCCTCTAGGCAGCGCACATACTCTCGGTAGATTTCCCTGTAATCTGAGCCAAACAAATAGGATGTTAGGTGGTGAAATGGGAATTTAAAAAAGGCAAAATGGACCCTTCAAACTCTGCTCTCTAACTTGTATCTCCCTAAAGATTAAAGTTCTGGCTTCATGAGTAGGGGCCACTGTAGGTGTGTATGAGAGTGTGTGTGCACATCTGTGTGAGTGTGCAACGGTGTCTTTCATGTGTGCGGATATTTGTGGGGTGTAAGTGAATGCTTGTTTCTGCATGTGCTCATGGGAATATGCTTACAGAAGCCTGGGTATTGCTCTGCAGGGAAAGCGTGTCAGTGCGCATCAGCAGGAGTGTGTTTGTAAGAATACCTGTGTGTGCAAAAGCCTCTGTGTGTGAGAATATGTGAATGTCTGCATGTTCATGTGAAGTGTCCCCATGTGAGAGGCAAGGACAGAGAAAGGAGAAGGGGAAGCTGGAGAACAGTGAAGGAACAGGAGCCTCTTCTTGGAAAAGGACAGGCCAGATGCTAAAGGTAAACCAGTTTCTGAGCAGGAGCCACGACTTTGAGTACACGGAACCCTCCCACCTTTACATAGCAGGGGAGTTGCAGGCATGAAAGGAGACCATGGGAGGGAGCACAGGCAAAACAGATCGCTCCCTCCTCCCCCAGCACCCCACGAGAAGGAACAGGAGACCATTTGGGTTCCAAGCCCACCCACTGTCTAGCACAGTTTCTTGGGAGAGCAGCGACACAGAAGAATGCCCTCTGTAGGAAGCAGCCCAGCTGCCTGCCAGGAAGCTGCTAGCAACAGGTCTGACCCCACACCCTTGTGCCATTTCTTCTGGTTAATGGAAATCCCTTCACTAACACTATACCTGATCTCTAAGCCCCTTTCTTCGTACTCTCTGCTTCTGTGGCACGGCAAACGGAGGTGGGCATTATGGCTATAAGATATTGTATGTAGTCTTTCTACAAATAATTCTCACCCTTGGTTCGGGCCCTCCACCTTACCATTGTTGGAACCCTCACCTGGAAGCCACCTAAAGCCCTGGAGCATTGGAGACTTCTAGGCAAGGGCAGAGGAAAGGGTGAGAGAATGCACATGGGGGACGGTCCCTGTGCCATCCTGCCTACCCTCCTCTCCACACTCACCATTCAGACAAATGTGGCTGAGCTGGCCCACGAGTTCCAACAGGTTCATGGCCTTCAAGCCCTTGAGCACCATTTTCACAGCCTCCTGGGCTCCATACCATGAAATCAGTCCAGAGGCCAAGTTCACTCAACTCAGGCCCTCCAGCTCCCCTCGGACCAGGTGGGGCTGGCCCTCAGGCAGGGCCATATTCCCTAAGTGGAACTTTAATATCTTGAAATTGTCCTCTTCAAGGTCACTCAAGGCCCAGAGCAATGTCTTCCGGGGGTCACGGGCCAGGGCCATGGTGATGGGGTGAAGGTTGAGTTCACACCAGTGACCTGGAGAAGAGACGAGAGGAGAGGCCTGCTGCTGAGGGAAGAGTGGTGGAAGGCGAGCACGCCCTGCTTTCCGGGTACTTGACAAGCTGTGGAGCGGAGGGCAGGGAGAGGCGAGCGGGCAAGATGGCAGGGGAATTTTCCTAGTCATTCCCCCCTGCCTCTTTGGGTGTGTTGATTTCTCTCTCTCTCCCTGCCCTCTCTCTCACACACCTTGTTTATTAGTCCCTGTATGCCTCCTTAGACAGATGGGTTAAGAAAAAAATTATTTTTAAGTTTTAAGTTTTAAAAGTGAGCCTGTCCCTGACTGTGTGATCCTATACAGACAGTGCACATTTGCTCAGACTGCTGAGGCATGGCAAGAAGGTAAAAAGCCTACCCTCATCAGCCCACTGGCCTTTACATATCAGCCACATGGACTCAGTCACACACAGGATTTCAAAGCTGGAAGTCTTCTAATTCAGATAAGAAGACAAGTTCACACAATGATAAGAAGAGGAAAGCCACTTTCAAGTGCTCACTTTGTGCAGGGTGATTTACATATATTATCTTTTTTGATCATCACAGGCCCGTCCAGGATATTACTCCAGATGAAAAATATTGCAGTCAGAGAGAAATGGTTTCCCAGAGTTTTACAGAGCTAGGCCACTGGGCAAAGAGGCAGGATTTACACTGTAGTCTATGACCTGGGTAGATAGAGAGAGACAGAGAGAACTCAGAAGATAAAGACATAGAAAACACACTCAGAAACCAGAAAGTTAGGCTAAATGTTACCAGAAACTGGAAACATTTATAGATACTAAAGTAGCAGGGAAAGGACAGCAAGATTTTGTGTTATGTTTTAAATATAGAACTAAAATGTTGGCAGGATGGCAGTCTTTGGAAGAAGAAAAGCAACAACTAACAAAAAGCTCTTGGAATCCAGAATTACACTGTGATCTAAAGCCAATGGGGAATCCATGTCAGTAGTACCATGTCTGAGTACTCAAGAGTATTTGGAAATGGAGAGTTGCTGAGATTCAAATATCAGTGTTTTGACTACATACTGACAGGAGAGTGGAAGTGTTAGGAACATGTTAGGCTACAAGGGACTTTGCCTGCAAGTTGTTGGCCAGCTTGGAGAAGCAGGCCTATTCAAGCAGGAACAATTTACAGCAAAGCTTCAGGTCGCATGATAAGACTCAGGGCTCCCTTACGAATGTCTGATGTTGGCAAAGCTAGTTCAGGAAAGAGAAGATAACATAGAACCTGAGAAGAAGATGTCCAGTCTAGGCTGTTCACCCCAGTTCAGCTTTGGGGGTCTGGCACTAAGCCAGGGATGACTCAGCTCCCTAATGCAGGAGCCCAGCAAGCAAGGTCTGGGGACTGAGACGTAACAGATCTCTTTTTTTGGTCTAACAGCTCTGCAGGTCAGGCCTGAGTCCTCTTAGCCCAAACCCACTAGATCACTTCTGTTTGGTGGTGCTCATATTAAAAATTATAGGTGTGACCACCCAGACACCTACCGTTCAATACCTAACAGGCCCTAATACTTGTGGGGCTGGAACAGATAAAGCCTCTGTGAAGCAGCAACACCCACACAGTGGGATGAGCGACTGCTCACCAGGGGAGAATTTGACCTCATTTATCCATATGTTAAAGCTGAGAAACACAGGAGAGGCTAAAGGCATGAACATTTCTGTCAACAAGATAAAAAAAAAAAGCCCAGCGTACTCTCTGGCTCCCTCCCTGAAACCCCTCATCCTCTTCTACAACTTGACCCCAGTCAAGACTGGGGCAGTTTGACTAGAGAGACGTAGTGCTGTCACCACCATGTCCTTGGCCACTGCACTGCTTCTTCAAGTTGTTGAAACCACTGGAGCATGTATGCCACCAAATGAAAAAGAAGACAGGAGCTCCACAAACAAGAAACCAAACAAATTCCTAGAAGGAAGCTGATCAACTGGCCTAGAGAGCTGACAATCCCCAAAATCCCCAACAGAAGGAGAATGGGTTTCTCCAGAAAGAATGTCTACAAGGAAAAATAAAAAGGGTTTGATAGGTTAACTGATGTATTGGCCTTCTGAAAGAGCCTACTGAGCAGCTCTGAGAAGGTGGGAGAATTAGCAGTAAGTCCCAAGAAAACTAGAGAAATGGAAGTAAGATAAGGAAATGACTAAGTATAGGGAAAACATGAAAATAAGACAGGAAACATAATAGTAAACTACAATATTCAGGTGTGAATAATATTTGCATAGAAATAATCATGTAAAAAAAATATATTTTTAAAAAAAGAAAGAAAGAATAATGTAACCCCTGAATACTGATGTAACTAAAATCTATACTATAACCACACTGAAAGGATGGTGGTGAAATGTACTAGAATAGGAAGGCAATGGATAATACCTAAAACTAGTGAATCAAAATGTAACAGTGTATAGTTACTATTTAGAAGCACAAAGACGTAAGAAGAAACAGTTAAAAATCTAAAGCAGCCGCCTCAGGGTGGCTGTAGTGGAAGGAGAACTACTGTTTGGGAGCATAAGGTTTTTAATGCTAACTGGTTTTTTAAACCATGAGCAGGTATTACTTTAATAAAATAAAATTTAATTTAGCAAAGAGACAATAGGAGGTGAAGAAGCGGAGTTAACATGTATAGACAAAGCTTTCAGGAAGCTCAGCAACAAAAGGAATCAGAGGGGCCCTGAGGTGCGGTGGGAAAGGTGGGGTCGAGAGGAGTTCTGTTTGCTCTAACAGGGCAGAGGGTGGAAGATATCTGAAGTCAACAAAAAGCATCTACCTGAGGGGCAGGCGAGAGAGGGCAGTAGCAGAGCAGGGGGTGGAGAACGGAGGTCGGGCTAGGACTCAAAGCAAGGGGAAAAGATCGGCCTTTGACAGGAGGATGGAGGGATGCCCCACCCACACCTGAGGAAGTGGGAGGCTGTGTGGCAGAGACAGGCGGGCACGTGGGTTTGTGGTCGTGTCCCGTGTTCGCTGGGGAGCACGAGCAAGAGCATCTCCTGAGAGTGAGAGAGCCGTGGGCGGCTGAAGAGGGAAGCCGTGCGGTGGCTGCTGGGCCTTCCCTCCTGTGTCTCTTCCCTCCTCCTCCAAGGCCTCGCATGCCCATCGCACAGCCGAGCACTCTCAGCATCCAGGGGAACAGGCAGGAATGGGAACTGGTCTTTCCCAGAGCCTTAACCACGCCGAGGCCAGAGACAGAAACAAGACCACCAAGAACCAAGACCAAGAGACCAAGATGGGACAACAAAAGAGTGAGATGCAGCCACACAGACAGGGTGACAGAGGGCAGAGAGGCCACTGACAGCAAAGGCTCCAGGTCTGGAGATCACTGGGCCAGAAATTCAGATTCACTCTGGAAGGAAGTGGAAATGAGATGTGTAAGAACGAATTGTAACTGGAGTG
Organism: Galeopterus variegatus; assembly: GCF_000696425.1. Lineage (NCBI taxonomy): Eukaryota > Metazoa > Chordata > Mammalia > Dermoptera > Cynocephalidae > Galeopterus > Galeopterus variegatus. The sequence goes on along the minus strand of NW_007730876.1, from coordinate 163,566 downwards.
GGGAGACAAATGACGAAATGAGGACTCCCTTGCTCTTAACCCTGGCCCTGCTGTGGGCACAACTGACAACTGGAGCAACTGAGTCCCAAAAAGGGAAGAAGTGGAGACAAAAGAAACAGAGACCAAGGATGGAAACAGTAAGAGATGAAGAGTAAAGAGTCGGAGAAAAGACACAGAGAGACACAGAAAGAGAAATGAGCAGACAAAACAGGTCAGAGAGAGGCAGATGAAGCGAGCTGCTATATGTGGGCCTCTCTCCCTCTCTCAGCCGCACGCACACACACGCGCGCGCACACACACACACACACACACATTCTTACGCAGTGACTCTGTGCATAAGGTTTTTCTTGACAGCAAACTCTCAAGAAACAAGGGTAACCAGAAATATGTGTGAAGGAATTGGAGTTTCTGAGTCAAGCTACTAGAGTTCCTGCCTTCATTATGATTTTTCCCCAACCATGGAGGCAGATACCAGGCACAGTTCAGTACACATCTTCACCCTCCTGCCTGCAGCCCTCCTTCAGCCTAACACAGGCAGGGGCCCAAACTCCAGTCCCTCTCCTCCTCACCCACACTGCTAGAGGCTGTATTTTCTCAAGAGTACTGCCACATGGCCTCAGAGAAGAAGGAGGCCTTCAACCTCCCCAATCACTTGGCACTACTAGCAAGATGCTGGTCAGAACAACAGGCAGGCTGGCGCATGATAAAACTGCAGTGGTCATGTGGACCACCATGATGCTTGCTTTCTACAGCATGTGCTGAGTCCCTGAGATAAAGGATAAGGCCTAAGCCCTCAAATCCATCTCTGTGCTCAGGCAGGAGGATGGTGCTCTGTTTGCTCAGGACTGCCTTTCTGAGGCTTGTTCACAGGACTGAGGGTACAGACTGCACCGAGATAAAAGCACCCATGGTGAGATTAAACCAGGGGAAGGGTTACCCAAAAAGGCCAAGTGTAGTATCATCAGTAAGAGGAATATGACACCCAGTCAAAGAGAGAAGCTGGAGGTCAGAGCCAGATTCTAGCATGAAAGGCAACATCCATAAATGAGGAATGGAATTGAAGTTAGAGGGAAAGTAGTTAGTTTCCCCAGGGATAGAAAGCAGAAATTAGGAAGGGTTGGTCAGGATCCAACAGAGCCACATTGTGATGTAAGGCTGTAAATTAACAGTTAATAAACATCTGAGGGCACAGTACACATGAGCAAGAAGCCCCATGTCAATTCAATCATGGGGGCTAGTCCAGCAGGGTAGAGACAAAGGACTCCACAAAGCAGTGTGATTCTAGATACAGGGTCATCTCTCCAGCCCAGCATTTCATATGTGATAATCACAGAAAAGCCATCATTTTCTAATCCTTTTTTTACTTTGTAAAAGAGGGAAAATTTATCCTGTAGCCTCTTATGTTCTTTTACTGAGGTCTACAAATTAAACCAACAAAGACAGATTAACAGGAGAAAAGCATACACATTTTATTTGATGTTACTATTTTTATGTGGCATGAGGGATTTCATAAACAAGAAGTGAAAACCCCAGACAAGTGGTTAGACTTGAGGGCTTATATACTATTTTAACCAAGGGCTACAATGTTTGTAAAGTAGCAAGACAAAGGAAGAAGGTTTAGGCTTCTAGGGATGGTAAATTATGGGAAAGTGACTCGGAAATATGTGGGAGAAACTAATGGAAGAAAGATATTTTAATAAGGTTTGTTTGTACAAACTCATCTCAGGGTCAACTCCCCATTTCCAATGATAAGAATGTTCTCTTCTTCCTGAAAGAGCACCTTTCTCATGAGAAGTTTATGCCCTGCCTGTAGGCAGAAAATGGGAGGGAAGACAGCCCTTCCTGTCTGCTGTTTTTGCCTTCAAGCCAAAATAATCAGCATGCCAAAGCGGCATATTTTGGAGTGGCATGTTCTGATTCCCTCCAACCTCAATGAGTTCTGAATGGAACTCTTATTCACTTTTGGTAAGAATGTAAAGTTACAACCAATTTGACAGTTTCTTATAAAGTTAAACACTCATCTACTCTATGATGCAGCCATTTAATTCCTAGGTATTTACCTAAGAAGAAAAAAAAACACGTCCACATGGACTTATACACAAATATTCAGAACAGCATTGTTCGCAATAGTTAAAAACCAAAAACAACTCAAGTATCTATCAACACATCCATACAATGAACAACGAGTCAGCAATAAGAAGGAATGAAGCGCTGATACACACAACATCGATAAATCTCACAAGCACTATACTGCGTAAGAGAAGCCAGACACAAAGAGTTCACACTGTACAATCCCATTTCTATGGAATTCTAGACTATGAAAAGTAGTCTGTAATGATGCAGAGCAGTGGTTGCCTGCAGCCAGGTGTGAAACGGGGCATTGACTGTAAAAGGGCACAGGGCACTTTGGGGTGAGGAAATGTTCTGTGTCTTGATTGTGGTGAGGGATACCAGGTCGAGACTTTGTCAAAACCAATTGGACTATATTCTTCAAATAGAGGCAGTTTGTTGTATATAAATTATACCTCAATAATGTTGACTAGTTTTTTTTAAAAACTGTGCTCTGATAACTAAACTGTGCAGCTTCCAGTACCACAGCTCATACTGGAACCTCCCAGTCATCAACAACTAGACCCTGAAAATGACACTCCAGGCACTGCTGACCTCACAAACCTAAGAGAAGTCTCCAGGGACCACTCATTCCCCTAACCAAACAGATCATTGTGAGCTGGTCCTGGAGTGTCCAAGGCCGGTAGTCAGGAGCCAGACCCCGGGTGGATAGAAATCAGGGAGAGAAGACACAGGAGCCTGGGCAGGAATATCTCTGCCAGGGCAAAGTGGCCAGAAGATGAGCCTGTAGAAGTGGAGCCTGGAGCTGGTGGGGGGAGAGGGAGGGGGTGGCAAAGCAGCAGGGAGCCTGCCTTGAAGAGAGGGGAGGTGGGGCTGGCCGGTTAGCTCAGTTGGTGTTATATAGAGCATGGTGTTACAACACCAAGGACCAAGGTCAAAGGTCCAGTATCTCCATACCTGCCAGCCACCAAATAAACGAATAAAGAGATTAGATTCAGACCACCAAGAACTACAGATTTTCTGCTTTGCGTGAAAATGTTTAAAGAAATAAAGGATGTAATTAACAAACAAATTGACAACAAAAAACTTTCAAGAAAAAATAAAAAGATTTGTAAAAATATATTTTTATATAAATATATATTATATATATTTATACAGAGAACAAAAGAAGAAAAGAGAGTTTCTAGAAATGAAAAATATAATTATTGAAATCTAAAACTCAATATACAAAATAAATTAAATGCAGCTGATGTGAGAATTAGTGAGCTGCAGATATAGCCATAAAACTTACCCAGATAGCAAAAAGGGATAGGCAATTGAAAATATGAAAGAGAACTTAAGAGACATGGAGAACAGGGTAAGGAGAGGCAATATTAAGAGCAAATGGCTGCAAATTTTCAAGAACTAATAATAAACACGAATCTGCAGATTCAGGAAGAGCAATGTATCTCAAGCAGAATACATAAGAAGTGCACTTTTAAATACATCATAAGAGACTGCAGTATCTAAAGACAAGGAGGAGACCTTGAAGTGGTCAGAAAGAAAGGACCCATAAAAAAGCAACAAAGCAAAAAGGGAAGCCAGACGATGGTGGAATAGTTTCAAATACAGAGACGTTATAACTGCCAACTTAGAATTGCTCATCCAGGAAAACTGTTTTTTAAGAATGAAAGCAAGGGGCCGGCCCGGTGGCGCACTGGATAGTGCGCCACTTGGGAAGTGCGGCGGCGCTCCCGCCGAGGGTTCAAATCCCACATACAGACCGGTTCCCGCTCACTGGCTGAGCGAGGCACGGGAGCAACACCGAGGGTTGCGATCCCGTTGCTGGTCCCGGTCCGGTACGGGGGCAACACTGAGGGTTGCGATCCGTTGCCGGACACGGAAAAAGACAAAAAAAAAAAAAAAGAATGAAAGCAATCCACAGTCAGAGTTCCAAAAAAAATGTTTTGAAAATGTGGACTACCAAGAAAACTGTTCTAAAGGAATACTAAAGAAAGTACTTCAAGTAGGGGAAAAGATTTCAGAAGAAAGTCTTAGAGGCAAGAAATACCATACAGAGAAAAGGGTAAGCATGTAAGCAAATTGAAACATATATTATCCTTGTTAAGTAATAACCATAATGCTTAAATCACTTTCCTCCATCCAGGGAAAATGAACAATAGTTGATGGAGTTTGGATGTATTGTCCCCTCCAAAACTCATGTGGAAATTTGATCTCCAATGTGGCAGTGTTGGAAACTGATTGAGTCATGGGGGCGGATCCCTCATGAATGGATTAATGCTCTCCCTCGGAGACAGGGGAGTAATAAGTGAGTTCTCGCTCGATTAGTTCCCATGAGAGCTCATTGCTTAAAAAGACCCTGGCACCTTCTCTCTCTCTCTTGCTTCCTCTCGCCATGTGATCTGCTTGTACCCACTGGCACCCTGCCACTTTCCGCCTTGAGTAGAAGCAGCCTGAGGCCCATGCCACATGCAGCTGTCCCAAAATCATAAGCCAAATAAATCTCTTTCCTTTATAAATTACCCAGTCTCAGGTATTCTGTTACAGCAACACAAAACAGACTAAAACAATAGTGTATAAATCAGAATGGGAAATACCAAAACTAAGCATTTTAAAGTCCTTGTACCATTGGCAGAGCCCTTTAAACAGAATTAACACATTAAAAGTGTGTGGTAACCTCTGCGCCTGTGTGCTGCTGGAGTGCCATCCATTTCTTCATCAATCATGGCTCAACAGCATGGCTTTTGTGACCTCCAGTGCTTTGAAGAAGCCCCAGACATGTGGCCATGTGGCCTTCTGGCCAAGTGCCTGCAATTTCATATTGTTGGAGCATACATCATATCTGGGGGAGTTGCAGCTCTCTGTAAGTTTGCTGTGGCTGAAGCAAGAAAGAAGGCACATGCAGATTTCTACAGAAATTATGATTCCATGAAAGACTTTGAAGATATGAAGGCTGGTATCCTTCAGAGGACAAAATGATATTGGAATGTCAAGAAATTCTGTGGACTGAGTTCCATGGAAGTTTGTCACTAACCTCTGTTCCTGAACTATGAAACATGAATATGTGAGCAAAGAAACAGTTTATCATGATAAATAAATAATTAACAAATACAAGAAAATGCACGGTAAAATCAAGAGCCATAATTAAAACACTAAAATTGGAATATGTGCTTCCTAAATAGCAGAGGAACAAAAAGAATAAGAAAATACAATCAGCCGGCCCGGTGGCGCACTGATACAGTGCGCTGCTTGGGAACGCAGCGGCGCTCCTGCCGAGGGTTCGGATCCCACATACAGACCAGCCGCTCACTGGCTGAGCGAGGTGCGGGCGTGACACTGAGGGTTGCGATCTGTTGCCGGTCATGAAAAAAGACAAAAAGGAAAAAAAAAAAAAAGAAAATACAATCAATCAAATAATCCCATTACAGAGCCAAATATAAGGGGGAAAGAGAACGCTGAAAAGTGGAAGCAATAAAAATCAAAAAACAAAATGTAAGAAATTAGCCCAAGCAGCACTAAAAATGCTAAGGGACTAGACTTGCCAATTTAAAAGAGAAACAGATTAAATTGTTTAAATAGTTAGCTATATGCTGTTTACAAGAGATACACCTAAAGCATAAAGATATGAAATGGTCGAAAGCAGAAGAATGGAGAAAATATAAGTGAGAAACTAATCAAGAGAAATCTGGTGTAGCTATATTAGTATCATCAAAATAGACTTTAAGAAAAAAAGTATCGGGCCGGCCCGGTGGCGCACTGGATAGTGCGCCGCTTGGGAAGCGCGGCGGCGCTCCCGCCCGAGGGTTCAGATCCCACATACAGACCGGTTCCCGCTCACTGGCTGAGCGAGGCGCGGGAGCAACGCCGAAGGTTGCGATCCCGTTGCCGGTCCCCGGTCCGGTACGGGGGCAACACTGAGGGTTGCGATCCGTTGCCGGACACGGAAAAAGACAAAAAGACAAAGAAAAAAAAAAAGAAAAAAGAAAAAAAGTATCAGAGTTAGAGACAGTCAATACATGGTGGTAAAGATCCAATTCATCAAAATTTTAACAAATTTAAGCATATAAGTACCTAATTAAATAAATCTAAAATATAATCACCTCTCGCAGAGTGACAGAAGAGACACAGAAGATTACTCACAGCCCATGTATTCAGAGCAATGAGAAGCCAGAAGCAACTGCACCCAGGGAAAATTCCTTCAAGAGAGGAGACCCCAGGCACAGTCCTGAGTCAAGTTTTGCTTCAGTTTTTATTGTAAGACCAGAAAAATTACAGAAGAAACACAGGTGGTTAATCAATCATAGTGAAAACATAAACTGGCTACGTGACAATCTTCTGAAAGCAGGTGTAACTTAAAATAGTTCAAGCAATTTACCATCAGAAGGAGTCATAAAACTAAGCAATGTGATGTACAAAAAGAAACAATGAGATAATCACCATAGCAACACTTAGCTCCCCAAAAAACTCAAAGAAACAGCTTAGGACAAGATGCAGAACGTCCTCCAACCACTAACTAGCAGAATATCCTTGAAGATTTTAGCTCACATACTTTCCCATCATTTAGGTTTAGCTGCACCAAGGGCAACTGCCCCCAGAACAATCACTCTTTGCTATGCCTCAATTCTCATATCTACATCAAAAACTTTAGTCCTGTGAAAGTTTTCTGGTCTTTCCTAATCTTAGCATTTCTACGTATTTTCCTAAAGAGTTGGGCTTTGGCTTAAACTAAGGACTTTGGTCCTTCTAAACTACAGGACTTTGGTCCTTCTACACTACAGGCTAGACTAAGGACTTTGGTCCTTCTAAACTACAGGACTTTGGTCCTTCTACACTACAGGCTAGACTAAGGACTTTGGTCCTTCTAAACTACAGGATTTTGGTCCTTCTATGCTATAGGCTTTGGCCCTGTGAAATACATGTGTTTTATTTATATCTCATTAATGTCAATATCCTCCACAATATGAAGTAAACATTGGCAGAGCTACAGGGAGAAACTGGCAACCCTATTATTACATTGGGAAGATACTAGCCTTCCTCTCTTAATTATTGCTATGCTGAACTGATGAAAAAAATCAATATGTATAAGTTTAAAGAGTAGAATTAGTGAACTTTACATATGGACGTTTATAGAGTTCTGTGTCTCACATTTAAACAATAAGCATTCTTCTAAAGCATACCTGGAACATTTATAAACATTGGTAACACTTGGCTATAAAGCAAGACCCAATAAATTTTAAAGAATAGGTGTCACATAGACATATCCTTTGACAAAAAAATTAAACTGGGAGTTATTAACAAAAAGATAAAGAAAAATGAATTACTTGGGCCGAGCCTGTGGCGCACTCGGGAGGGTGCGGCACTGGGAACGCGGTAGCGCTCCCGCCGCGGGTTCGGATCCTATGTAGGGATAACCAGTGCGCTCACAGCGCTTGCTGGCTGAGTGCAGTGCGGCCGGTCTCAAAAAGGACAAAAAAAAAAAAGAAAAATGAATTACAGTCCATGTTTATGAATAGGAAAACCAAATATCACAAAGATACCAGCTTGCCCCAGCAGGTCTTTAGAATCAGTGCAATCTAAACCCATCAAATTTTACAAACTTATTCTGAAACGTACAGGAAAGAGAAAAGGTCCAGAATAGCCAAGACACTTCTGAAGAAATATATGGCAGACAGGAGGGAAAACCTGATCTACCAGACACTGAAACATATTCTAAAACTATTGTAATTAAGACAATGTAATATTGGACCTGCTCTACCAGATCTCAAGACTTACTCTAAAACTAAAGATAGAGGTAACTAATACAGCATAGCACTGGTGCAGAATAGGCAAAATGGAAAAACAACACACACACACACACACACACACACACACACAAAAGAGCCAGAAATGGTACCACACACCTATAAACTTTGATATGTGTATTTTAAAAAGCAGCATGGCAGATCAGTGGAGAAAGGAAGGACAAGACAAGAAACAGAATTTTAAAATTTCAGGTAGATTAAGGGATTAAAATAATACTTCAAAAACAATAAAAATATGTAGATAGATGCCCATCTTTCTGATATTCAAATAGAAAGAATTTCTTACACAAGACCCAAAAAAGCCCTAACCATAAAGTATTGCTAAATTTGACTACATTAAAATTAAGACATGTTCAGGCCAGCCCCGTGGCTCACTCGGGAGAGTGCGGCGCTGGTAGTGCCGATGCCGCGGGGTTCAGATCCTATATAGGGATGGCCGGTGCGCTCACTGGCTGAGCGTGGTGCAGACAGCATGGTGCCGAGGGTTGCAATTCCCTTACCGGTCCAAAAAAAAAAAAAAAAAAATAAGACATGTTCTTCAAAAGATACCTTTTAAAAGGTGAACAGAAAAGCTGTAAACTCTGGAAAATATATTCGCAACATGTATGACTGATAAGGGTTTGGTATAAAATAGGTAAAGAAGTCCATCTCAAAAATTAAAAGAGATAATAAATTAAAAACAACCTAATAGAAAATGTAGTAAAATACATGAAGAGATTTTTTACAGAAGTCACAATACATAAGGCCACTAGCACATGAGGAGATACTAAACCAAATTAGTAATCAGGAAAATGCAAATTAAATCCACAAGTAGATGCCATTAAATATCCATTGATCTGGGAAAAATTAAGATGTGGCAAAGTTTGTCATCAATGAGAACTTTTACATAATGTTAGAAGGAGTGTAAATTGGAACAAGCTCTTTGGAAAAGAAGTTTGCATTATTTTGTAAAGACAAATATTTGCATATTTTACAACCCAACTATCAGTCTGCATAGGCAGCCACATTTAAATGATAAACATTTAAAAAATAAACAAAATATTATAGACTGGGTGGCTTATGCAATAGAAATTTACTTCCTCACAGTTTTGGAGGTTGGACATCTGGGAGGAGGGTGCCAGCATGGTCGGGTTCTGGTGAGGGCCCCCTCTTCCTGCCTTGAAGATGGTTGCCTTCTCTCTGTGTCCTCACACGGCAGAGAGAGAGAGACAGAGAGACAGAGACAAAGAGATCTTCCTCTTCCCATAAGACCACAATCTTATTGGATTAGGTTCCCACCTTTATGACCTCATTTAATCTTAATTACCTCCTAAAGACCCTATCTCGAATACAGTAATATTGGGGGTTAGGGCTTTGAATTTTGATGCAATTCAAACCATAGCACCAACTCCCAAGAACACATATATAGAAGAACATTTAAGGTACCAATTCTCATAATAGCAACAAATTTAAACAACCCACATATCCATCAACAATTGAACGGAAAGTAAATGCTGGTATATTTGCACAGTGGAATATTACACAGCAATGAAAGTGAATGAACTACAGATACATGCAACACAAATACATCTTAGTGAACTAAGGTTGAGAAGAAAAAGTAAGTTCCAGAAGACTACTACTTTCAGAGTGAACTCTTTAGAGTTCAAAAACTTGCAAAATTCAACAACTTATTGGTTAGTCATAAATACATATTTGAAGTAAAACTATAATTTTTAAGCAAATGATGATAGACACAAAATTCACGTAAGTAGTTATTTCTAAGGGTGGGGCAGTAGGGCAGTGAAATATTGGGGAGGAGGACAAAGGCATATGAGGTAGTGGTGCTGGAGCCAACTCATGCTGGATCACAAAAACCAATTGTCAAATTTTCAGGAATTCTGAGAGCCAGTTGTCAATTAGTAGCTTGAAATCAGCCATGGTGGGAGTATTTACACCATGGAAATTGGCAAACATTAAAATCAAGGAGCTGACTGTTAAACACTTACTAGCAGACCACTCAGTGCAAGCTGTTGATAGTGGTCTAGTTCATGGTTTGGGTAGTAGGTTCTGTTCATTATTTTTTAAATGAACTAGTGTTATACTTCTTAATTTGGGTATTGTTTTCTGCTCATTATATTATTTTAAAATGAAGGAATGGATGAATGAATCAATGAAACAAAGAGGTTTATGAATGGAACAAGAAGTCAGCATACCATAAACCAAGGAATATGATTATTGCAATTGTGTGCACCTATGGTAGGAAAAAGACAAAGAAAAAGAGCACCAAGTTCCCTCCTTCCAGGGGATATCAAGTGTCAAAAGAACTTCCACTAGGGCCGGCCCGGTGGCGCACTGCGATAGTGTGCTGCTTGGGAAGCGCGGTGGCGCTCCCGCCCGAGGGTTCGGATCCCACATACAGACCGGTTCCCGCTCACTGGCTGAGCGAGGCGCGGGAGCAGCGCCGAGGGTTGCGATCCCGTTGCCGGTCCCCGGTCCGGTATGGGGGCAACACTGAGGGTTGCGATCCGTTGCCGGACACGGAAAAAAGACAAAAAAAAAAAAGAACTTCCACTAATAAATGTGGTCCGTATATACCTGGAAGTTCCACCCACTCTCTGAGAGCAACAGGCCAGGTTCCAGGAATGAGAGAATGGGCCCATCCAGCCACATGTTGGTGATTCTCCTTGATTCCCTCAGTGAGCAGGCCTCTCAAAGGTCAGGCTCTAGGCCCAGGGACAGTGGACTGTATGGCTCCTGTGACATTTACACAAAAACCTGGGGCCACCCTAAAGCCTCTCTCCCTGAAGCTATAAGCACCAACCATGTGGTCATGGCTCTTGGGCCAAGCTGGGTCCAGCCCCTAAAGGTAGCTTAGGCAACAGGTGCAGCAAACACCAGCAGCTCCATGCCATTTTCTGCCCCACCTTGGCACGATATCAAGGGGGTTGTCCAGGCGCACTGCTGTTAGAATCTAAGGGAACTGAGGAAGGAGTTAGGGGTGGGCTGAGTTAGCAGGTCAGAGAAAAATGCACTGACTGCCAAAACAAGAGGGATGGAGGGAAGGCTAGACACAGGTGTAGAAGCTAAGACATAGAAATCAGAAAACCAGAGAACTGAGAGAAGGGAGTCCCAAGCCAAGGAGGCAAGCATGAGACTGGTCTTAGAGAGCTCTGGAGACAGAAAAGTGCTACATGTGACAGGTCACCTGGTCAGGCTGGCCCCCTCAAAAGGGGCTTTGGACAGGGTGGCCAACTGGTTGGTGAGGCCAGGTTCCCTTGAGAACATTCACTATGCAGGAAGCAGGTCTGAGGCTGCAGGTATTTGATACTGTTGCTTTTAAGCTGTGTGGCAGCTCCCCACCACCACAGGCTGAAAGAGCTCCAGGCAATGGGACCTTAAAAGCGCTGAATTCCAGTGTAGAAGAGTGGGACTAGTGGAGCCTGCATAAGGTGCCTAGCTTTCTGAAAACTACTGGCGGTGGCAGAGACAACCTGTAGGAGGCAGCCCACCAGCCTGCCTGTGCCTGGCCCAGTCTGCAGAAGGACAGGGTGGCTGGCCACTAAAGTGTGGCTCTTGCCGGTCTGCCCCAAGGGGAGCCATAGTAGTCCCAAGTCTCACCGGCTGCAGAGTTAAGATAGCCTGGGCTCCCCCTTGGGGGTCCTCCAACAGTGTGAGCTGTAGCTGAACTCCTTCCACTCTAGCCGGTCATTGAGGTGGGACAAGTGCATCAAGCTACAGGCCCCACCTTTAATATAACCCTGGTAGATGTTACCCTGGTCTTTTCAGCAGGACTGTCGAGCATGTTCCCAGTACAGCCAAGAACAAATGTGTGATGGTTAAATTTATGTGTCAACTTGACTGGGCCATGGGGTGTCCAGGCATTTGGTCAGTTATTATTCTGGGCATGTCTGTGAGGGTGTTGGGGGATGAGATTAATATTTGAATAGCTAGACTAAGTACAGCCAGATACCCTCCCTGTGAGTGGCCTCATCCAATCAGTCAAGGACCTGAATAGAACAAAAAGGCTGACCCTCCTGTGAATAAGAGCAAACTCCTCCTGCCTAGCTCTTCTGAGCTGGGACATCAGTCTTTTCCAGACTTCTACCTCCGAATGAAACATCAGCTCTTCTTGGATCTTGAGCCTGCCAGCTTTCAGACTAGAACTCACCATTGGCTCTCCTGGGTCTCCAGCTTGCTGACTGCAGATCTTGGGACTTCTTAGCTTTCATAATCACAAAAGCCAATTTCTTATAATAAATCTCTTTCTATACATATCCTGTTGGTTCTGTTTCTCTGGACAAGCCTGACTAATACATTGTACAACACATTTCCAATATACAAGGGGACAGTCTGTTTCTTCTTTTCCCATGTGTTCTGCCCTTTCCCTAATGAACACTGGGCCCCAGAAACGCCCCAGACAGCCACTGAAAAGCCAGCATCCTGGATATATGCAGTCTTCTATCCTGGCCAGTCAGCATCCCTAGAAAGACCATGCCAACCATCTCTCTCCTCCTGCCCCTGGGCTATGTGAAAATTTACAAGAGCTGGCCAGATCCTTGAGCACTCTAAGCTCAGTGGGCCATCCCAGAACTGATCAATGCCTTTGATGGCTCCCTCTCAGCCCCTCTTCCAAACACTGTCCGTTCCCCCAAGGCTGGACCTTGCCCTTGCATTGCCATTTTCAGATCATCTTGCCTCAACTTACCTAATAACAGGAGGAGCTCCTGCAACTTCCCTCTGTCCCCCATTCACATTGTCTATGATTCTTTTTCTTTTTGGTGGCTGGCAAGTACGGGGATCCAAACCCTTGCCCTTGGTGTTCCAACACTACCCTCTAACCAACTGAGCAACCAGCAGCCTCTGTGATTTTTCATCCATCCTCTTCTCCTTTCCTCCCAGAGATAAATGTCTTTAGAACATTGATCTAAAAGCAGTTCTTGAAGGTGAAATATCCACATCTAACTCAGACCAACAGATAGACAGGAGGTACCACGGGTGTGCATGGTTAGTTTGGGGCACCAACACCTCTTCATCTGGGTTCTTCTCCTCTGGCCTTATTCCCATGGGATGATCTCAGGGGACTGGCCCTGACACAGGCAGACCCTACTCAGCACTCACAGGGAAGCCATAGTGCAGGACATTCTCTCCAGCATATCCTTCATCCTGTACAAGACCATCCCTCTCATCTAGGTTTCTCAGTGCAGGTCCTCCTTCCTGCCCTGTTTCATTAGACATTTTATTGCACTCTTACTTGTATATTCAATCTTTCTCTCTCCTCTATGTCCTCACCCTCAGTTTAAAATATACCTGAAACTCTTCCATCCTAAATTGTCCACTTCTCAATCTTGCTAATCCCCTGGCTGCTGCCTTAAATGTCTCCTTTCCTTCCCAGACAACTCCTTGAAAGAGCAGCGAGCAGTCACTGCTTTCAGTTCAGGCTGGCCATTCTCTCACACCTGAATTCTGGTTTCTGTGCCCACCCCACCCTCAATTCCACTGACACTGCTCTACGAGGATTGCTAAAGACTCCAGGTCATCGAATCCAAGAGTTACTTTTCGATCCTTTCTGATAGGCTTCACTTATGCTTGGGAAATTAAAATAAAGAATGTGTATCTACTCAGATCACTTATAGAGAAGCAGGATCATGTGAATTCTAATTATGGAAGGTAGCTCCAAGGAGAAATCAATTCTTGAGCATAAGAGTCAGGATTAAGAAATCCGACCTCACCCACCCACCTTGTCAGCTGGATGCTGGGCTTGACCTAATTAAGGGAGTTGACCGTTTCCTCACAGGCAGATGTTATTATCGCCATTATACCAACAAGGAATTCGAGGCCTAGAAAAAATTGTAGATTGCTCCAAGTAAGAGAGTGTGGTAAGTGTGGCCACGAGACGCTGTTCTACTAATACAGACAAGAAGGTGTGTTGATGCTAGTCTTCCTTTCTTCCTCCTGCCTCCAAACTGTGAGTTAGGATCAGAGCTCCTTCCATCACACAGTAGTGATAATAACTACGACCTAATAATAACTACTGTATATCAGTCATGTGCTTTGAGCTTTACAAAGCATTGCTTCATTCAATCCTCTCTCAAAGTACAGATTAGTATATGCAACTGACTACAACGCCATTTGGATGACTAATGGACATCTCAAAGGTGACACATCCAGAAATGAAATCGGCATCTTTTCCCAAAAACCTGCTCCACCTATAGCTTTCACTATCCACAGTTCCGTTCCCTTCTCTTTTTTTGGAGAGTTCAATGTATTATTGTGGTTTTTTCTTTCTCTTTCTTTCTCTCTGTCTTACATTCTGAATGGCTCTTCGATATCCGTAATCTCATGAGCCTAAAATACAAAATGCGACCTTTACCGCTGCCCTCTGGCTCCACCTGGCGGCAGCTGCGCAGTTGAGTTGAGTTGTTTCCTTTCCTCTAACGTCGGCCCGAAGGTTACTCGGAACTACTTAGTCCGGGTCTCACTAAGTGCACAGTGCACACCGGACCGAAAGCAAAGAGCACAAACTCCGGAAAAATTACAAATAGCAGGATAGTGCACCGAGAAGTCATCAGTAACCAATAGGCACAAAGATATAGGTCACGTGGTACACATTCAGCCAATCGAGCTCCTAATATTCAACAACTCACTCCCTTCCATTCCGGGTTCCTTCTTTCTCCACAAGATGGCCACGCCGGCAGTACCAGCAAGTGCTCCTCCCGCCACTCCCGCCCCAGCGACGGCGGCAGCCCCAGCTTCAACACCAGCCCCAGCTCCAGCACCAACGCCAGCTCCAGCGCCGTCTCCTTCTCCGGCTCCGGCTGCGGCTCCGGCTTCGTCCTCAGATCCGGCGGCGACAGCGGCTGTGACCGCGGCCCCGGGCCAGACCCCGGCCTCAGCGCAAGCCCCAGCGCAAACCCCCGCGTCCTCGCTGCCTGGTCCCGCTCTCCCAGGGCCCTTCCCCGGTGGCCGCGTGGTCAGACTGCACCCGGTCATTTTGGCCTCCATCGTGGACAGCTACGAGCGACGCAACGAGGGCGCTGCCAGAGTCATTGGGACACTGCTGGGTGAGTGGTCGGAGAAAATTGGCGTTCTCTTCTCCCTCCCACTTCCCATTTATCTCGCTCCCCGTCTCACTCTCTCATCATGACGTCCTGCCTCCCTCTCCTCCCATGCCCACTGACCTCATGTCAGTTTTTCCATCCCACTTTTCTGTTGCGACTTATCTTCCCAAGGAACTTGAACCTCTTCTTTTCTGATGGATTGCTGTCACTTTGAGCGACATAAAATATACAAATAGTTACCATTTTTTTGAATAAACGTCACGTGCCGAGTGGTTTACATTTTGTTTTTAATCTCTCCAACAGCATTTCACGCCAAATATGATTTGCCCCAATCTGTCAAAAATGAGCTCAAATACCGAGCGTGGAGTCAGGAACTCGTGACTTCTTATACCCACTGACCACGTTTCTCCCCTTATCATTGACTGAATGTATTTTCCAGGTGTTTACAGAGAATTTTCTAACGAGTTGGCAAAGGAGTGGAAACGTCTGTAAAAAGATATCCCTCCCAACAAGTAAACCGGTTAGGCTGGAACCCATTTGGCATTTTATAGTATTCTTTCCTAAACTTCTGAGTCTGATCCTCTGTCCCTCAGTCTCTCCTTATATTAGTCCCTAATGTGATAACCCTGTTACCCAAGTGCTTGGACACAAACAATTGTATTATCTGTTTATAATTCTGCTTAACTTTCACATTGAAGAATAATCTTCTCTGCCTGTGTTCCAAATTTGGGGGATAAATATTTTATGTTAAATTGATTCGTAAAACTGAAAAGCACTAGAAAGGGATTGTTGATGATTAAATTTCTTTCTCTGAGAACTGCTGGGCCCATCAAATTCATTTCTCCCCCATTTTAGTGACATTCTAAACACAGATTTTTGTGAATCCACTCTACTTGTGTGCATCATTTCCCTTTCTTACTCTTGAACATGTAGTAGTCCTTATTACCATAGAAGAAAATTAGTGTATTGCAAAGAGGACAAGATTTGTTGGTAGACTCTGCAAAATATTAGTCAAGTGCCTTGGGGCAAGTTACCTAAAGTCTAGTTCCTTCAGGCGCTATTTAGACTTAGTCTTTGTGAGACTGAATTATTACAGAAGGCATCTAACTGTGCTAGCACACATTAGGTACAGCTGTTATGTTACTTGCCATTCACCACATCAGGCCTGTATCACCCCTAACACACACAAACACACGTTCTCTCTCTTTCTCTCTTTGACAGGGTAGCATTTTATAGAAACTTAAATTATCTTTCAAACATTGCCGTGTCTTTTCTCAAGCCAAGCCTTTGTGTCTTCTGCCACAGGTACCTTCCCTGATCTCTCTTGTTTTTTTAAGTTCCACCCATCTTGCAGGTTCCCAAGTGTTAGGTATTAGTTGTCCATCCCATACCCTCACCCTCACTCCTTTCTTAACCTCTCACAGTCTGATGGCATTCTGTAACTGTGCCCTGCTTTGAGCTTCTGTAAAAAGTCATCTTCGTATCACTGACTTGGCCCTCAACAAATACTAACTTACTCTTTCAGCTGCACTGTCAAATTTTCAAACTCACTGGAGCTATTTAACTAAAGAAACAATTCTCTACCCATGGCTTATCTTAGTGTGCCAAATATTACAGTGACCCTATTCAGACCAGCTATAATCTGGATTCTCAGATTAACTTCCAAACTAAGGTCATGGTGCAGTGCTATATAGACATAATGCTTACAGAAGAATGAAGCATAGATTCTGTTTGCTTGAAACTTGTAATTTTCTCAGACATTAATTCATGAAACATTTCACTTGGTTAAATGAGGTCATTAGTGTCTTTTATGTACCATAAGACTATTAAGTACTCAGAATTCAAAGTTCAATAAAACTAGCTCTACTGTAACCTTAAACTGAAGATGTACTCTTAGAATATAGTGTGATAAATACTTCAGTAGAAGGGTGTCATAGTGGCATGGAAATACAGAAGACTTAACTATTTCAGAAGGTTGGGGAAAGCTTCAGAGAAAAGGTGACATTTGAGCTGAGCATTAAAGCAGCTGCAAGAAGCGTAAAGAGCCTGGTAAGTCCACTATCTGAAGAGTTCAGGATTGAAGGAATGTAGGAGAGAGAAGAGATGGCAGGAAATGAAGCCAGCAAAGTCAGGAACCATAGAGGTACAACAAGTGTGTCAAGTGCTGTGAAGGAGAATTACAGGGAGCTGTGAGAAGACAAAATATCAGTCTAACCTGTGACTATGTGGGGAAGATCTTGAGCAATAGGCATTTCAGCTAAGATTGAATGGGAAAGATTACTCTGGCTGCTCTGTAGAAAGTGGATAAGAAACAGGCATGAGCTGTGCATGGACACCAGATAGAGACTGTTCTTATAACAGAGACATACTTGGAAAGTGGGGGTGGAGAGGAGTGGATGAGTACAGATAGGAAATAGTTGACAGGAGTTGGTGTGATCAGAAATGAGGAATTAGAAGAAAGTATCAAGGATGACTCCTAGATCTTTGGTTAGATGCAGAAGAAGAAAGGGAATGTAGAGGTTGACTTCAGTTTGGGATATATTCCTTTTGAGATGCTCTTTGAGTATTCTGATGGAATTGTCAAGTAAAAATTGAATATAATGCAAAAGAGATGTGTGCAAGTATGTCAGTTTAGGAATTATGTCATTGGAATAAAGAAGGTAATTAAAACCATAAAAATGAATGAGATCACCTAAAGCAGGGTTTGGCAAGCTTTCTGTAAAGGGCCAGACAGTAAATATTGTGGGCTTTGTGTGCAGGCTCTGTTGCAACTACTCAACTCTGTCTTTGTAGCAACAAAGCAGCCATAAACAATATGTAAACTTTTATTTACAAAAACATTTGTAGGTCAGAGCCTGGCCTAGAAAAGGATCATAGAGTAAAAAGATAGGAGAACAAGAATCCTGAAAACCTGAGAAGTCACAGGCAGAGTAACTGACAAAGAAGATTAGAAAGGTAGGAAGAAAAGTAGAAGAGACTGGTGTCATGGAAGCCCAAGGGAATGAAAGTTTTTAGATGGAGGAAGTGGTCCAGTCTGTTGAATGCTGATGAGAGGTCAAATAAGCTAAAGAATATATATTTACTGGGTTTAGGAACATAGTTTGAGCTAAGGGAGCAGAAACCATAGTGAATTGGAATTAAACAAACACTAGTGGGTATAGACAACATCGTGGTCTGTGATGGAGAGAGAAGCACTTGAAGCCTGGGGTGGGAGGTGCCAGTAGGTTGGAAAAGAATAGAGGAGTCATGGGACTAATAGTCTTGGTGAGGTCAAGAAACATGTAGTGGGAATTAAGGTATTAGAACTAAAAGAACAAAAGTTTGTGGCAAAAGACTGACATATTGACATTTAAGGTTCACAGGTAGAGGGTTTCTGGATGATGATAGGGTTAAGGTTATGATCATGGGACCAGATGACTAAAGGGAGGTACAGGTGAAACTCCCTAAAGTTGTGCTCAAGAGTTTGAGACTAGTCTACTATATTGGTGGTCTGTATAGACATTAAAATCTTCCAGGTAGCTCTGCAGATTAAATTATAGAGAAAAAGCCTAAAGGCTGAAAAACGAAGGTCATAGAATGAGGGTTTAGAAATGGCAGGAAATGGAAAGTAACAGACAAAAGGAGACCTTGTGTAGGAAGAATAAACCCTATTGGGTGATGGTTAGAGGGAGGGGTTGGAGATCACTCCACAGTTTCAGCTGTTTTGGAGAATGTTGGTCCCATTGATGCACATGGCTGAACTGGGAGCTCATAAGTTCAGTTTGGTGTTCATTGACTTTGAGGAAGCCTCCAAAAGCTTTCAAAAGTAGTTGGAGGCTGATGGGAGCTCTAGGATGATATGATATAATAGATGATTCTCTCTTTCACAGGAACTGTTGACAAGCACTCAGTGGAGGTCACCAATTGCTTTTCAGTACCACACAACGAGTCAGAAGATGAAGTGAGTGGGAATTTGAGCTGCCCCTGTGCAGTTTATAGCTATTCATTTGCTAGGCTCCCCTCAAGGCCCCTCCTGTACAATATGGTGTGCTCATAATTAGAGCTCCTACAGCCAAGGAGCTTCATGCATTTGAATGTAACTCCTGGACCTCTTCTGTCAGGAGTGGCCTCTTGTCCTTTTTATCCAATTTTTCTATGGTGCTGGCTTTTTAGATTCCTTTCCTGCCTTCTCTCGTAGGTGGCTGTTGACATGGAATTTGCTAAGAACATGTATGAATTGCACAAAAAAGTCTCTCCAAATGAGCTCATCCTGGGCTGGTAAGCTAAAGACGGAAGGGGTGGATGGAAAGTCTCTCAGTGATTGCCAAGGTCTTTTACTACCAGACCAGATCTTGTCCTTCTCCTTTTGGAGACAGAGTATTAAAAGTGTATTTATTGCATCGAGGAGCTGTGAATTCAGTTTGTTTTGCCAGCAGTTCTGATCCTATGAGGCCAAGAATATTTATCTTGAATTGTAGCTTTCACTGTGAGTCTTTTTTTTTTTTTTTTTTTTTTTTTTTTTTTTTTTTTTTTTTTTT
>NW_007730876.1:124298-143839 GCF_000696425.1 Galeopterus variegatus | reverse complement strand
TTTTTTTTTTTTTTTTTTTTTTTTTTTTTTTTGTCTTTTTGTCTTTTTTCCGTGTCCGGCAACGGATCGCAACCCTCAGTGTTGCCCCCGTACCGGACCGGGGACCGGCGACGGGATCGCAAGCCTCGCGCGTTGCTCCCGCACCTCGCTCAGCCAGTGAGCGGGAGCCGGTCTGTACGTGGGATCCGAACCCTCGGACGGGAGCGCTGCCGCGCTTCCCAAGCGGCGCACTATCCAGTGCGCCACCGGGCGGGCCCAATGAGTCTTTTTTTTTTTGCCTTGCCAGTACCTTGGAACTTTTCAAGAGCACTAAGTCAGCCTTTGATTTAATTTGACATAGTTTTCAGTGTATATGTTGTTTTTGGCATTTGGTCTCACTATCATAGGAATATCAGGTACCCCAGAGACACCCATGCCACCACTGTGTTCAGTGTTGATGTCACATGTAGACATGAGTCCACAACTATGCTCCATTTTCCAGGTATGCTACAGGCCATGACATCACAGAGCACTCTGTCCTGATCCATGAGTACTACAGCCGGGAGGCCCCCAACCCCATTCACCTCACTGTGGACACAAGTCTCCAGAATGGCCGCATGAGCATCAAGGCCTATGTCAGGTGACCACAGAGTGTTGGGCCATAGGGGCATAAAAGGCTATCCAGTTCATACCATGCCTAGAGGACACCCCACCCCACCCCAAGCAAGTTAAATTCTCTCAGTGTGTAACTCACTGCCTTCTGAGGAGGCTCATTCATCTTTCTCAACAGTTATCATTAGAAAAGTTTTACTCTGAAACAAAATCTGTCTATCCGTGTAATTTCCACTCAGTGATCCGAGCTGTACTCCAGGTTTCTGCTCAATGCTCTTAATTTCAAATGGTAGCCCTTTAGATATTTGAGCAAGCTGTCTTGTTTCTTTTGTGTCATCTTTTTTAGAACATATCCGTAGTTCCTGCAGCCAGTCCTCTTGTGATATTTTTGTCATGATCCTTCTCCATGTTCACTACTTTTCTGAATTACCCTTTAGTTTGTTGTTATCTTTAGAACTCAGCACAGTACTCGGGGTAATGCAGATTAAAAGATGACTATCCTTACTTTGAACACTCTATTAACCCAGGATTGAGTGTAGTTTGGGTCAATAACATTACAGAGTTGACCCATTGATATTGCGGGCAGTTAAAATACCAGTTAATGGTGGATGTTGGGAAAGGCCCTAGTGGCATGCTGAAGAAGAGGCTGCTGGGAGTTGGAAGAATTATGTCTCCTGGTTAGAGTGGAAACACTAGTTAGTGCATCTCATAGGCTTTTTCACTTTGTGCTGTTTCTGTGTCTGACACCGATGTAGCCAGTTAACTATTTATGCAGTAAGACAAAGATGGTGGATGCCAAGTCCTTATGTGCCAGTTGGCATATTACTAAGCTCTAGCCATTGCTTGACTTCTTAGCCTTTACAGATATTTCAAACTCTTCAAGATCCAATTGAAAGTGTATAGTTGACATAGTAAAGACAACACCTTTAGTGAGATTACTTTTGGCACCCAGTATAGTCTTGGTGAGCAGGAGTCAATTTATTTTTTCAGTGCTGATGAAGGACTCAGTCTCCATCTTTTCTTTCCATGGTGGTGGGTGTCCCATCTCTGTCTTTTCTTTGCATGGAGGTGGGTGTCCAGGCAGCCATCTCCACAGGGAAATCCATAGTCTTTTCCTCTCATTAATAACACTGAGCAGTGTGTAAGGTACTCCTCTAAAGGAACCAGGCCAGATCCGAAGGCTGAGTCCCCTCTCTCAAGCCCATGGCTTGGTGTGTGGAATGAGCTAGAGAGAGAAATTGACTTTTGCTCCCATGAGACCTCTGGGTTTTAGTGATTTCAGCCTTCTTATGTCAGAACCTTGGAAGTCATTGTCTTGCTGGAATGCCTTTCCAGCCCAGACTAGACATGGAAACCCTCTCCCAAGATCGTCAGTTGACTTTGACTTCTCTTTCTCTAGCACTTTAATGGGTGTCCCTGGGAGGACCATGGGAGTGATGTTCACACCTCTGACAGTGAAATATGCATATTATGACACTGAACGCATCGGAGGTGAGTAACGTTTCCATATGCTCCT
This sequence comes from Galeopterus variegatus, assembly GCF_000696425.1. Classification (NCBI taxonomy): domain Eukaryota; kingdom Metazoa; phylum Chordata; class Mammalia; order Dermoptera; family Cynocephalidae; genus Galeopterus; species Galeopterus variegatus. Next base: position 141,732 of record NW_007730876.1, on the reverse strand, counting down.
TAGAGGTCTTAGGCATTTTTCTGGGTTGGTGGGGACGGGGTGCTGCTCCTCTGTAACAAGGATGGAGGTCTGGTGTGATCTAAAGAGGAACCATTGGTCTTAGGTTTGTGATGACTAGAAGTCAGTCATTCTCCTATATAAATAAGATGCGAGGAATTATTTGAGAAATTTTGTCAGAAGTGAGAAATTAACAGTTCCAGAGGCCACGTGACCGTTCATATGAGACCAGAGTCTGATTCGCATACTAGGTGCAGGAGTTGAGCTCTATCATCTATCAGGAGGAAGAAAAGCTGATAACAGCAGAGCAGGGAGTTTGATGAAACTGACCAAATCCAAAGGGAGGTGGGAAGGGGAGTTAGCAGGATGTTTAAAGACCATCTCTTTCCTGATGGGATGACTGAATTATCTATGTCTTATTACCCACCACTGTCCACAATCCCACCAACCCACTCCCACAGTTGACCTGATCATGAAGACCTGTTTTAGCCCGAACAGGGTGATTGGACTCTCAAGTGACTTGCAGCAAGTAGGAGGGGCATCAGCTCGCATCCAGGATGCCCTGAGCACAGTGTTGCAGTATGCAGAGGATGTACTGGTGAGAGGGGGCATGGAAAAACAAAGAGGGAGGACATAGATCTCCACTCTGGGATCACTGAGGGATGTGCTGAGGAAATGATAGTGCTCCATAGTGAGAATTGACTGCCTCATTGAATCTTTCTTTTGGTGCTTAGTCTGGAAAGGTGTCAGCTGACAATACTGTGGGCCGCTTCTTGATGAGCCTGGTTAACCAAGTACCCAAAATAGTTCCTGAGGACTTCGAGACCATGCTCAACAGCAACATCAATGTGAGTGCCATTCCCAGGTCTCCCGGAGCCTGGTTCCTTCCCCCACACAAATGGAAAGGGAGTTGGGTGGGGTGGAGAAGAGACAGGGCTTCCCTGTTGGCCCCCTTGCAATCCAAGTTGGGAGGAAGAAAGAAGTGGTTCACATGTTTGGAGATTCCTTCTCCTTCTTTGATTCCATTGTCTCAGGTTCTGCTGATACTACTGTGACTTGTTATCTAGATCATGATGGAAAGAAATGCTAAAATTTAGGGGTTAATGAAAACACAATTTCTTATTTTCCCTGTCTGAGTTCACTGACTCCCTATATTCCACCCATGGATCTATAGTCTATAAATATATCAGTAGAGGTGAGAAAGTATTCTCAACCATTTCCTTCCTGCCTTCCACCTTTGACTCTTGCTCACTCTCTCCCAGCTGTCACTTATTCAGGACTGTCCTCACACCCAGTGTTCACCATGGAGCCTAACACCAGCCCTTCTGCTCTCTTTTCCACCTAACCCCTTAAATAAATCTAAAATGACAATTAGTTTCACTTGTTTTTGAACTTTACATGAGTATTATAATATGTGTTTTCACTGTGTATCTGTCTTCCAGGATCTGCTGATGGTGACTTACCTGGCCAATCTCACGCAGTCACAGATTGCTCTCAATGAGAAACTTGTAAATCTGTGACTGGGCCCCAAGCAGCTCTCCTGCCAGTCTGGGTCTTGGCCCTAGGACTCAGACTGAAGTGAAGGAGAAATGGTTTGTTTGTGGTTTTGAGTCACACTGAGTCAGTCAACTGCTTGTGACTCTAAATAAATATAGCCTACTTTTTGTAAATGAATTCCATTTTATGTGAGTTTATTGCTGGGTAGAAGGGAGAAACTGTTCTACAGCTCACACAGCCGGGAAGTGAGTACTGCAGGTAGAAGTCAGTTGTGTGTTTGACATGACTCATCATCAGTAGTTGCACCCACAACTCACTTTAGCTTCACCCGACTCCACACCAGATAGCCTTCTCAGCACACTAGTTTTAAAGCGGCAATTTCTCCTCGGTCTTTCCTATGATCAGAGCAAGCTGTACCTCCTGAAAAATTGATTTTCATCATTTCTCCTTTATAGCATCTTACATGGATGGCAGTACACAGAGCTGCCTTATGCACAGTGTTGAAGTCCCAGAGGTGTGGTAGTGAGTGGGAGGAGAGGAAAAAGATACAGATCAGTTCTGGGACCCATGTTTCTATGCTGGTACAAGACAGCCATCTCCATGGTGAGGATTAATTGCTTTACCAAATTGTTCCTTTGGTTTTCAATCTTGAAAGGTGTCCGCTGACAACACTGCAAACCATTTCTTGATGGGTCATGTGGTTTCCACAGGAAATAAGAAAGACAATCCATAGAGAAAAAATAGTTGAAAGAATTAGAAGCTTAATCTGAACAAAAAGTAGAGCGTGTGGTCAGTGTCTTAAAATACTTGAATAGTAGGATGGAGCTGTTTGCCACTTTGGTTCTTGGGGCAGAATAAGGATCTATGGGTTAAAGTTTAACAAGATTTCCCCAAAACCTCAGAAAATTTAAGTGCTTTCTGTAACTTGAGAGCTGCCCTGGGTTGTGTTGAGGTTTGCCATTGGCTGAATCTAAGCAAAGACTAGATGACATTTCCCAGAAATCTTGTAGGATCGAGTATTTGCCTAGGTCACCTCAAACATCCCCTTCATCTGATGTCCCAGAGATCTACCTGGGCAATGTGAAATGTCTTAGACTGAGAAAGAAACAAGTCATTATTTAGGGACTGAGGGGTATATTATAAATTGGAGTGAAAAGGTGAGTGAAGGCAAGTGGGAGTCAAAAGGCCTGAATCCTAATTTTGGTTCTGAGATATATAACCTTAGGAAACACAAACGCTAGGAGTTATAAGGTGTGGATCATAATAATACATAGTCCATTAGAGTGTTGTTAGCATTTGATGAATTAATAAATGTCAGGTTAACACTTGTAGAGAATAGTGCCTTGTATGTGGTAAGAATAAATAAGAAGTAGATATTATGTCTAAAGCTGAATACAGTTTGAATGTAATGTGAACCCCAGCCTGGATTTCAATTCTAGTTTCGAGATATGTAACCTTACGAAATACAAGTTCTGAGGGTCATAAAGTGTGGATAGTAAAGATACTTTTTTACAGGTAGGAAAATGTAAGCAGGTGTTATCTGCAAAATGATAATGATTATGGCAAATTGTGAGGTTAAAAATAAAATGCATGGTTGGAAGAGGGTTGATCAGAGTTAAAATGTTTCAGTATTCTTAGATTTTTTTGGATAGGCAGTTAATATCAACTTCAGTTTTTTTAAGTATGCTTGATAAAATTCCAAGGTGAATTACTGGAAATATATGTAATCTCTAAATGAGTAGTTAATGAGAGATAGTGGAATAAGAAAAAGGGAAGAAATAATTTTTTTTAATTTGAGAAAACATAAAATTTCTCAGCACATAAAAGGTGGGTAAAACAAATAAGTAATATAGCAAAAACAAGTAATCACAAAAAATGTAAGAGGATTAAACCAGAGGGGGAAACATTGAATATTAGCAAAACAAACCCCAGCCATGTGCTATTTACAGGAAACATGTCTAAAACAAGGACACAGAAAGTTGCCTTGTAGCTATAAGTAACAATATGGGGAAATCTTAACAATGTTGAACTTAAAAAGCTAGTCTTAGAAAATGATACTTATTACAATACTCGTATAAAGTTCAAAAGCAAGTGAAACTATAATGTTATTTGAGACATTCTCGTTATCCACAGAAGTAATGTTCTGTAAAGTCACCACTCCTAGGGAACATATAGGCTTATATTCCGTCCATAACTTATGCTTTAGCAAAGCTTATCTCACACAAGTTATTTTCTCTGTAAGGCATATTACAGCCTTTTTGCACTTAGGAATGCTAGACAGCACTATGCTTAGGGTCCGTTTTAAGCTGTAAAATCAGTAAAAGTGGAAAAAAACATGGCACTAAATAGACTGTGAAAATGATCCTTGTTTACAAGAGCTGAAACAAAGCCTTGTTCCACCTCAGCTGGGAACAGGCACATCAGGCAACCCAAATTTTTCACTATCGTGTATGTTCTCAAATGACTGGAAAAACTGCAGGTATTGATATTGAAGTTAAAAATAAATTTTAGCAACTCCAAGGTGCAGAGTTCAATCCCTGTAGCAACCAGCCACCAAAAAAAAAATTTTTATCAAGAGGTGAATTTGCAAATACAGAATCTGCTAGTAATAAGAATTGACTGTGTATGTGGATATGATATATATATATATATATATCATATATATACAGATATATATATACATATACATATACATATATATATGACAAAACCGAAACCAAAAAGCAAAAGAATGATGAACTGGAAATTCACAGTAGTTTACCTTGGAGGTGAGAGGAGGCAGAGAAGTAGAATAAATGTTAAGTTACTGGCAGTGATCTAGTTTGAGATTTGACAGTGTATTCATGGGTATTATATGATGACAGTGTGGTGGTATTTGTCATTATTACTTAGCATTGTTCTAGACTTAATAGCCATTGTATTTAAACAAGAGGGAAAAAATAGAGATTAAGTTAAACTACATATTTGTCATAATTCCAATAAAATATAAAGATGCCTGTTTTTGGAACTGGGTAAGCTGTTTCTAAATGTTTATATGGAAAAATAAACAAAAATGTCTCTTTAAAAATCCCTGCAAAGAAGAGAGAGAAACTAGTCCTACCAGATATTAAAATATAGAACCACTGTACATAGTTAAAGCAATATAGTACTGGTTCATAAGAAGACAGACAAACTTCAGTGAATCCAAAGTGCATTTAAATAACAGGGGTTGATGAAGATGTGAGAAAAGAGAAGAAATTCTTGTACATGGTTGGTGGGAATGTAAATTAGTACAGCCATTATGGAGAACAGTTTGGAGGTTCCTCAAAAAATTAAAAATAGAACTGCCATATGACCCAACAATCCCACTACTGGCTATATATCCGAAGGATATGAAGTCAGTTTGTCAAAGATATACCTGCACTCCATATTTATTGCAGCACTATTCACAGTAGACAAGATACAGAATCAACCTAAGTGTCCATCAACAGATGAGTGGATAAAAAAACTTGTGATATATACACAATGGAATACTATTTAGCTATAAAAATAAATATCCTATCATTTCCAGAAACCTGGATGGAACTGGAAACCATCATGCTAAGTGAAGTAAATCAGGCACATAAAGACGTCGGGGTGGCGGGGAGTCAGCGCCCATGCCAGCGCCCAGACAAAAAAAAAAAAAAAAAAAAAAAAATACCCAGGAAATCCTATCATTTGGGACAACATGGATGAACCTGGGGGACAATATGCCAAGTGAAATAAGCCAGACAAGACAAATATTCATGATCTCACTTATATGTGGAATCCAAAAAAACTGAACTCACAGAAGCAGAGTAGAGAGTTCCGTGGGCTGGGGCGCAGGGGGAATTGGGAGATATTGTTGGGAGATATTGGTCAAAGGGTACAAATTTTCAATCAGACAGAAGGAATAAGTTCTGTAGATGTACACCATGGTGACCATAATTAATGCATTGCATACTTGAAAATTGTTGAGAGTAGATCTTAAATGTTCTTACCACAAAAAAATGAAACGTGTAAGAGGTGATGGATAAGTAACTAAGCTTGAGTTAATCATTTTACAAGTGTATACATGTATCAAAACATGTACACCATAAATATGTGCCATTTTGATGTCAATTTAAAACATGCATTTAAAAATTTTAGAATATGATAAAGTTTTTCAAACGAGTATAATAAAGATGGATTACTTAAAGAGAAGTGAGTGGTCATTTAGAAAGAAAGTTAGATCCCTGCGTCATGACTTGAACCAAAATAAATTATTCATGTAATAAAAATAAGTATGAAAACAATATAGAAATGTGAGGAAAAAAACATAGCAAAATGTTTTTAATGTTTTATGAGTGAGGAAGAACTTCTAAGAACTGAGAATCCAGGAATTTTTTTTTTAAAGAATGATAAATATATTTTTAAAAATCTTTCCTTTCTTTTATGGGGTGGGAGTTTAGAAGGTGGCTGGCCGTACAAGGATGGAATCCTCAACCTTGGTGTTAGCAGCACTGCACTCTAACCAACTGAGCTAACCGGCCAGCCCTTCATTTTTAAAAATCTGAATGGCTAAGTACACACATACATAAATAGACAATACAAATATAAAACTGGGAAAATATTTGCAATTTATATCAAAGAAACGGCTAATATTCTTGTCATGATAGAATTCCTACAACCATTTTTTAAAGGCCAGTAGTCTGATACATAAGTTTGTGAAGGATAAGAGTAGACAATTCACACACACTAAGAAACATGAATATATGCTCAAACTCACTGATAAAAATATACAAACTACAAAATGATGCCTTTTCTTTATCAGACTAGCAAATTTAAAAAATTGATACCCTGATGACCAGATTAAGGGGAAACATGACACAGGCATACATTGCTGGTAAGCATAACCTTCTCTATGGGGGCATTTTAAATGTGTATTTATAAAAATTACAAATGTACATATCCTTAACCCAAGAATTCCACTTATAGTTATATATCCTACAGATAAACTGGCTTGATTGTGACATAATGTAGTACATAGGTAATTGTTGCAGTTTCTTGTTACAATAGCGTTAACAATTTTAGTCAACCCATGACTATTACCAGAAAGCAGATTAAACAAAGTATGATATGTCCATAAGACATAATACTATGCAGTTATTAAGAAGAATGAAACAGTTCCCTACATATTAGTATGGGTAGTCCTCAAGAGACAGTAAGTAACAAAACGCAGGAGAAAATGGTGTCTATAATATACTGTCATTGTGTGCAAGAAAGTAAATGATAGTAAATACCCAGAATATTTATGAAAGCTTATCCAAGCAACTGAAGGTACTAGATGAGGCACAAGGAAGGGAGAGATTTACTTTTCACTGACTCTTCTGTATAACTTTTGAATTTTATATAATACCTTTTCGAAAAATAAAAATATAAAAATGTGAAAAAAACACAAAACAATACCTTTGCTTATATATACAAAAAAAGTAGGAACCATGCAAAAGAGTGATAAGATCAAATTCAGGGTATTGACTACTGGGGAGAGAAGGATGGAGAGAAGGGACAGTATTGGCAAGGGACACACAAGTGGTTTCAGCTGCATCTGTAATGGCTTTTCTTTAAAAAACAAGATACGGGGCCAGCCCAGTGGCTCACTGGATAGTGCGCCGCTTGGGAAGCGCGGCGGCGCTCCCACCCGAGGGTTCGGATCCCACATACAGACCGGTTCCCGCTCACTGGCCGAGCGAGGCGCGGGAGCAACGCCGAGGGTTGCAATCCCGTTGCCGGTCCCCGGTCCGGTACGGGGACAACACTGAGGGTTGCGATCCGTTGCCGGACATGGAAAAAGACAAAAAGACAAAACAAAAAACAAAAAAAAAAAACAAGATACGAAGTAAATGTTACACAGTACTAAGTCTTTACAAAGCTGAGTAGTAGGTATGTAGGTACTTTTTAATATTTTCTATAATTTTCTGCCAGCACATGTAATATTCCATTAAAAAATTAGAAGGTTGATCTTTATCTTGGAAAAATGTAAATACTAATTTATCATGTGCCCAGAAAATTAGGCCACCACATGGGTTTCCATTTGTACGTGAAATGGCTCAGAAATGAACTAGAACTAGGAGCCACCCCCCACATCTCTATTTCCAGAGTGATCCATGCTCCATCACGAAGCTGACCCCCTATGCCCTACCCCCCCACTTCTCTTTACCTCTGTCCTGCCTCATCCACTCCCTGTTCAACTTCCTGAGTAATATTTTATGGCCAGGGTGCAAAATTCACCACTCTTCCTTTCCTTAGAGGCTGCTCAGAGGAGGCTTTAACGACCCTCTTCTCCCGGGGAATGTAGGACAGAAGAAATGGGACCCTTACTATCTCTCAGGAAGCTTAACTTGCTCAAGCCAAGTGCAGCCAAAGGCAGGACTTGTTTTCTGGAATTGAGACTGTCAACTCCTACAGGAGCCCAGAGGAGTCACTGGGGAAGATTTTCACTGAGGAAGTGGAATTAGACCCCTGGAGCAGAGCTTAAATGACAGCCAGGAGGCATCCCTGGAAGTGAGAGTGTGCTGAACGAGTCAGAGGTGGGCTGTGATGTGGACGTTGTGAAAACACTGACAGTGGAGTGTGTGCATAGGACAGATAGCGAGAGGATGGTCTGTGAAGGCATGTCAGCACCAGAACAGCTTAAGGAGACCCCCAAAGTTTTCTGAAGAGAGGAAGGGGGTGCCTTTCAGGATGATCACACCATCAGCCTTCTGAAAGATAGATTGGAGTGGTCCAAGTGAGCAATACAGGTGTCTTGAGTTTGGTCAGTCAAAGGCCCAGGAAATGGAGAGGCAGAAACACACATGAGAAGCAGTGGCCCCACTCACCAGGCTCTCCTGTCACTTGCTCTGCCTGGTGGGTACTACACACATTCCCACTCTGTGCTGAGTGGGAAGTGGAAGCAGTGACCACTGGGAACAGGAAGTTGTGGCTGACATGGAATTTTCAGTCTGAGAAATAAATAGGACAAGCCTGCACCATCTATAACTAAGGTGTTATTCCAAGGTTTGCACACTCCTCATCTTCACCCTGCCTGTCTACCCTATCACACTAACTTCCCTGTTCAGGGCTTTTCAACAATTTTACCCAATCTCTTCCTAACTAGCCCCTCAAACAGCTTCCCAAAGAACTCCCTAGCCAATCATTTCTCTAACTAGACCCCTCAAACTATTAATCCACTTTATTCTCAAAATCGTATCCCATCATTCCACTGACAGAACTGCCTAAATTAATTGATCTTTTCCACCAGTCCCACCAGTCATCCCATTTATTCAGCCCTACTAAGCTGTGGGCCCCCCACCCTCCATTTCTCACTTATTCTCTCTTCCCTGCAGAAGCTGCTCAGCACCAGCTACCCAGCACTTTGATAGAGAACATTAGCTTCATAGGCATAAACGGTATGTGCCTGTGTCTTCCCAGTGGGCTCTGATTTACACTGACCAATCCTTATCCAATGGACAACCTGACACTAAACCTATCAGCCCAGTGATCTCATGGAATTTCAACCTCATGGACATCTGGATTGCGGTGAGTCACAAGGGAACATTGCAACCCCAAAGGAATACATCACCCCCAGGAATACTGGCTCTGTAGGACCTCTGACTCTGTGAGCCACCTGACCCAATAAGCAGATTGATCTCAGGTGGCAATGAGTCCCTAAAAGCATCTCATTCACACACCGACCCCATAGATAGTGACCCCATGTACACTGACACTATTTGCTCTCTAAGCACTGTTTATTCACTTAGCATTCATTGAGCTCCTGTTATTTGCCAAATATTATGCTAGCACTGGGTGAATAAATATGCAGTCCGTGATAACTGAGGACTAGAAGAAAAGGTGGCAGTGGGGGGAACAGGCAGTTTTGTTCAGTGCCTCTGTCTACAGCTGGTGGGAGGAGAGAGGGGCCATGGCCCTGTCCTCTCACTCAGCAGCAGCTCAGGAGGACTCCACAAAGCCAATGCGTCCATCTGGGTCAAGTGAAGTCCACACAGTGAGCCTGTCTTCTTTGCCTTCTGCAGAATTTGGGGAAGGGATACCGCCTGCTGCTAAGTATGGCTTGCTGGCGAAGTGCACAATTGTCCACTCTCTGAGGGAGGATGGTCCCACTGTGGACCTTCTGGGGAGGTAGAGGGGCTTGAATTCTTGCTACCTCTGCAAGGGACCAGGGATGTGTGTGATCTTACAATGACCTGGATGTGCTCTCTGTTAGGGCTGGAGAGGAAGAGCAAACTATTTCACAAAATCTTGCTCTCCTTTTTTGAACAATGATATTTGTATTGTTATAAGAGTAGCATGCTTACTTTCAAGGATTAGAAAATATAGAAAACAGATAAAGAAGAAAATAGAAGTAATTTATGTTTGCCTATTCAGATTATTGTTAACATGTCTAGCCAATTCCTTTTCTCTGCAAATAACCTTGTTTTTTAAAAAATTTATTTTTGTCTTTTAACTAAATATGAAATGATCATTGTTTCATCCAATCTTAAAAACCTTATTTCAAATAGTTTCATAAGTTTGCGTTATATGGATGAACTATTTATTTAAACAATATTTTTACTGTTGGGCATGTGGGTTGTTTCTGATTTGGGGCTAATATGTTTCATTCCATGGTGAGCACCTGTGTGCAGACATGAATGTCTGAGTTTCTATTTCTTTAGGATAATCTCTGCCCCCCTACTCTGAGTCACATTTTGTCACCTGGGAACCCCACACAGTGCTTCACAACCTCTGCATGTGAAGGAGACCATCATGAAAGTGCATCTTCAGCTTCTGCTTGCCCTCTTTCCACAGGATTCAGACACTTTGGAGTGAGGGAGTGGAAAGCTGAGAGGGCCCCAGAGACAATATTATTTCACTTTTGCCCTCCATGAGCCCATCTCCACCCCTGCCCCATCAGCCCAAGCCAGAGCCCTTATGGGACATGGGAACCTGAATGCAGTTCCCTTTTCCTAACACTATTTATTTGCTGTCCTGAACTTGTGGGCTGCTTGGGTGCAAATGAGGCATTGAGCTCTGCTGGAATCCTGAGAGAGAGAATTATTTTAGCACTCTGTCCTTCATGGGCCAGGAGAGTCCTGGGAGGCCAGTACAGAGGGATCTCTAGCAAGGATCTAAAAGCTATAAATGTTGTGAAGAATATGGCCTACAGAAATCTGTGGACCCTTGAAGAGAAGCAAGTGTGGGGGTCTTACTGGATTCCTGCTCTGGCTAGGAAGGATTGAGCAGGTAAACTGAGTCTTCCTTGCCTTGCAGAATGAGACAAGGGCTTCAGCAGTGCATTGGCATCTTGCCTGGTTCTGCCCCACTCATCCTAGGTAGAGAGACCATTTCATCACCCAACACCTGCAGAACTGCCAACAGCAGCCAGACTCAACTTCAAGAAGCCTCACCTTGTCCTCCTTGGAGCATCGGGGAATCAGTTCTTACTGCAGGTTTATAGCCTATGACTATGACATCAGGTTCTGAGCATATCTGATGAAGAAATTAGCATTTCTCCCCCCTACTATCCCTAGTCAGCATTTCCAGGAGTGTTTAAACAAGGGCCTATGTGGTTTAAGGTTGAAATCCAGTTGCTGGAACTGAATTGCTACTCATTGCAATGTCTAGAAATCTATGCACACTCGATAACACAGTCTTTACAGGGCTAACAAAATTCCAGTTGTCCCCCTTTTCCCCAGTCATGTTTCCCAGAAAGGAAAGCAGTTACCTATGGTGATGATCTAGGCCGTGAATTAAACCTGTTTGTCCCCTAATGGCTGATCCTTCTTGGTCTGTCAGTATTGTGCCGATATTTTCTGTCTCACCGAGGCCTGAAAGCCTTGGGTTATGTTTCTGTACCATGATGATGGTCGTCAATTTTATAATGGTCTCTCTGACCCACCATGTTGGGCCTTCTGTCCATGATCGTGGGCCACCAGTCCCCTTAGAGCATTGTCCTATGCCTGAGGCTTTGTGAGTTATGACCTCTAGAGGGCACCCTTACGCCGCTTAAAGGCGCTAGTTGCCAGTTCACGTTGCCTTAGTTCCTGAGCAATTTTCGAGGGGTCTACCCAGGAAAAGCACCTTCAGCTGTAGAGAGGCCAGGACGTGCAAAATGAGTGACCAAAGCTTCTGGAGATGCTTCTCTTGGCCACCTTTGAGCCACAGAGTGGTGACAACAAAGCATCTTCCTCTATCCCCATCTCCAAAATCACTCCAAATAAACTAGAGAGGCCAGGACGTGCAAAATGAGTGACCAAAGCTTCTGGAGATGCTTCTCTTGGCCACGTTTGAGCCACAGAGTGGTGACAACAAAGCATCTTCCTCTATCCCCATCTCCAAAATCACTCCAAATAAACACATATTATATTTCAAAACTTGGTTTGGAAGCAGTTTTAAGCAAAACTCCTAGGGCCCACTCCTCTCCCAAGCAGATTGTAAACTTCAAGCCCCTCTATACAGAAATTCTGGAGCTGCTACTACCCGGGAGAAACCCTGAACCAGGCCCTGACTACCAAAATGAGGTTTCTGGGGCTTTCCATCCAGGGGAAGGGTATATGGTCCTAGGGCCCTTATAATGGCCTTTCCACATAGTATTAGAGTTTTGGGTGGGTAACTGAGGGGCTCTTACCAAATTCTGGAGGTTGGAGAAGTGAGAGGTACAAGGTAGGATCATGTCCAACACTCCGAGTAAAATTGCTTAATTGATTAGGGGTGCAAGGGGCAGATTGAGGGTCAGCTGAGAATGGAAGTCCCAGATTCAGGTCTAAACATTCAACTGAAGGGGGAGCATACTTATTTTGGGTTCTCTAGAAACAAACGTGACAAGTATGTGGGGGAAACTAGTTTATGTGCAAGGTGATCTATGTTATATTCCTAGGGTTGCCGTAACAAGAACCACAAACTTGGGGCTTGAAATAACAGGAATTTATTTTTTCATAGTTCTGGAGGCTAGAAGTCTGAAATCAAGGTGTACACAGAGCCATACTCCCTCCTAAGCCTCTAGAAGAGGATGCTTTCTTGCCTTGCTCGGCTTCTGGTGACCCCGGGCACTCCTTGGCTTGCTGCTACAGCAGTTCAGCCTCTGCCTCTGTTGTCACAATGCATTCTCCTTGCGTGTCTGTGTCCAAATTTCCCTGTTCTTATAATGTCATTAGTCATATTGGATTAAGGCCCACCCTGTTAAGCCTATTTTAACTTGATTACATCTGCAAAGACCCTACTTCCAAATAAGGTCACACTCACAGATACCAGGAGTTAGGAAATCAACATGTCTCTTGGGGGGATACAATCAACCCATAGTATTACCCAAGAAGAAAAGCGAATAGAGACAAGGATGGGGGGAACCTAATACAACCTAAGGTATTAAGCTATTTCTGGGGCAACAGGAACTCAGTCCCACGGAGGAACCTCTGAGGAGCCACATGAAATACCCTTTCAGCATTCTCCCACCGGACCAGAAAGCTGGGGCCTTTAGCCAGTTCTCCTGTTCATTGAAGAATCCTCTTAGGAGGTTAACTTCCTCACACTTACAAGCTGCATCTGCAGGTGGGCTGTGTCCTTCCCTAGCCAGTGAGGAGGGCTCTGGGTGAGATGCCAGCAACGCACATGGAACTGTCCACCACCGCTGTGCTGGAGACAGAGAGGCACCGTAAGTGTCTGCAAAGATACACCCCTAACAGTACTCAGACCTGCTCATGCCCCACAATAAGTCCACTCTGTCCCTGACTCTAAGGCAGTGGTAAGCTGCAAGGTCTTAAAAAAAAAAGTGGGGGGTAGGGTGTGGAGAGGCTTTCACAGGAGGGTTAGTATAATATAGTTCCCTGCCACGGCTGGTCCTCGTCCATAATAAATATTCATCATCTCGCTCCCCCACCACCCATTCTAGATTTTTTTCACCCTTGGTCAATACTAAGGCTGGTGTGGACTACTCATCCTGAGGCTCTGAGCCCTTGATGGTCTTGCCATTATCAGCTTTGCTGGCTGTGATTGCCTCTTCACTGTTATCACTGGGCCTGAAAGCAGAGAGAGACACTCCAGCACCCAAGTTTCAGATTAATCCTCCCTGACTCCATCATGCAACATCAACCGTAGCTCCTCAGGACAATCGGGGTTGATTGCTCCCACCAATACAGTAATTCTCTTTTTATCTGATGGTCCACTGGCATGAGAAGCCTAGAGTTACCCAGCAGCAGATCCAGTGGAAGACTCCCCCTCAGAATCAGGACCTCTAATCTAACAGAGCCAGTTGCAGAAATAAGAAGCACAACTTCTGCAAGGAGCTTTGCTGGGGTGATGATGAAAGGGGCCAATCCTACTTCCACCCCTCGGTAACTTTGGCCCTGTGTGTTCTAACCACTGGACACACAGCACTATATATCAGATGATAGTTTAGTGTATATACTACATCCTGGAGGACAGTGACCCAGTCCACAGGGTGTCATCCCAAAGCTAGCTCCCCAGCTGAGTTTTAATAGACTATTTCACTTTCTACCCTTTGCTTCCAGGTAATGCAGTATATGGGAAGACCTGTTGTCTTACGAGACCAATTTAATAATTCTTTACCATAAAATAGACACTTGAGCTGTGTCTTCATTGCACAGGACAAATTAGGAACTCTATAAATCACTGATGAAGCACTACAGGCATGGAAGATAAACCTATATTCAGAAAATGTATCAATTCCAGTAAGGACAAACTGCTTCCCTCTCCAGGGCAGAAGGAGTGTGATGTAGTTAACTTACCACCAAGTGCTGGGGCAGTCCCCCCAAGGAATGACACCGTAATGAGGGCCCAGTCTCTGCTCCCGCAGGCTGAGCACTCAGCAGCACCAGTAGGTAAGTCAGCCATGGTAAGGGGAAGCCCCTGCTGTTGGGCCTATGCAGAGCTTTCGCCTGCCACATCTCCACTCTACTCATGGGCCCAAGCACTCAGTTGGTCGAGGATAGAAACTGACTGCTATCTACCAGACAAGTCATTCTGTATACCTGGTCATGGAGTGCCTCCTCCACAGCAGAAGCTTTCTGATGGGCATTGACATGAGACCTGTACAATCTGGTACCAATCCCATTAGCCCTACCACACACCTCTTCCCTAGTCTCCTTTCTCCCGTATCCAATCTTGTTTCATCCGGGCCTCTGACCAACCAACTAATCAAGTCATTGTACTCAAGTCTTCTGCCCAGAAGTCCACGTGTATTCTTACCTCAGGCCATGCCTCCCTACCCGCAAAGTTGATGGCCAAGTGTGCTGCCCAAGTCTCTTCCCTGGGGACGGTGTTCCTCACCACCCACCTTGAGGACCTCTCCTGAGTGGGTGTGTAGTATGGCTGCAATTCATTTTTGGTTTATACCACTTTATCAAGCCAACCTATCCATACATCAGGCTTAGATTTTTCCCTTCTACAGTCGTGGTGGTAGAGAATGCTCCTACATACACGAGGCCATAAACGTGAGCTGAGAAGCAGGTTGGTGCAACAGGAGTATGACACGGAGTCTGAATCACCTATTTATGTGGTTTACTTGTGCCCTCTGTGCCTGCCTAGATCCAATCCAAATGCCCCATTGTCATCACACAATGAATTATTAGTTTGTGACTGGTGAACTGGTCAACATAAACACCCACTTCATGGCTGGGTGAATTTATGACTGGTGTCCCAGATTACAATGGGCACTTCTAGTCATATAGTGTCTTGATGTCCCACTGTCAGGCACTCGAGCTCTATGGGGGCCCAGTAGCACACCATGAGCTGCTTTTTCAAATATGAGTAGTTCTCTGCTGCGGAAGGCATGGCCTAGCTTCCAAAGCTAAGAGCTCCGCACAGCTTTCCAGAGACTACACACAGTGTTCTTACCTAACACAGATACCTCGGGCACTACTGGACTGTCAGGTCACAGAACCCAAGAGTCAGGGCAGATGGCACCTTAGCTTGAACCTGTTGAAGATGCCTTTCCTGCTTTAGTCCACATTTAGAACTTAAATAGGTGGGGGGTTCTCTGGTCTCATATAATAAATTTATTCCACACTGTCTCCCTGAGCCCCCTGAGCCTCAATAAACTGCCAAGTTATTTCCTTTCTTAGGTTGGGTCTCCAGAAGCAGACTCTGAAATGAATACTAACATACAAGTCAAGAAATTTCCCCAATGGTATGATGATAAACGATTAACACCCAGATCTCTAAATAAACCTTGATTTATAGCATTTTCCCATTTCCATGAATACTGCATGGTGAATACTCCCACTATGGCCAAATTAAAGCTACCAGCCTGACATCTCTGAACGAAGAGTTGCTAACAATCGGCTATTGGTACTAGCCAGTCCAGCACCCCACTGAAGTGCTGCTAGGGAGACAGGTAAAGGAGCGGGTGCAGGAGGACAAGAAATAGGAGGAAGTCAAGCAAGAGAGCTATCTCAGGCAAAGTCCCACAGAAGTTAGAGTCACCTGATCCTACAAGGAAACCCTGGAGTACAAGTTACACCTCAGTGTTGTCCACACACAAGGCAAGGATGCTGCACTTCCTTGCTCCTGTGCCTACCGGGTGGCCTTTGTATGGGTGAGCAAAGTGGCTCCAGCAGTCCTCTGGTAAAGAGGTGCAGGTGCTGGGTTTTCTGGGCCCTTGGAATATTCTGCCTGATAAGAGTGTTTTTGTGCACCTGAGGCTTTGAGACATGCTGTACCAGTTTGACCAGATAATTTATTCAAACAAAATGACTTACGGTGAACTCTTGTTTTTGCTACAGGTGGGGGGAGGGAGTTATTGTGGTAGCTGAGGTTAGTCATATCTGCATTGCATGTCTACATGACTCTTTAAAAACTCATTAAAAACTTGGGACACCAAAGCTTGCGTGAGCTTCCCTGATCAGCAACGTTTGCATCTTCTTACACGTTGGGGAATTAATTACACACATCCTCATGCACCTCCACTGGAAACGTGTGTGGTTTCTCCTGCCTGCACCCCAAAGCCTCTTCCCTTTTCTGACTTTAATCTATATCCTTTCACCGTAATAAATCATAACTATGAGTATAACAGATTTTTCTGAGTCCTAGGAGTCCTTCTAGTGAAGCCTGGAGCCTCAGATTGGTCTTGGAGACACCAACACAGAATCCTTTCACGGTAATAAATCACAACCATGAGGACAACTGTATGCTGAGCCCTGTGAGTTCTCCTAGCAAATAACCCAAACTAGAGGTGGTTTGGGGGATCCCTGACAGTTCCCATCCCTTTCCTTTCCAACTCCTGAGAAAGAAGGATTTCTGTATCATCCTATCAACTAGAGAAAGGAGAGTATCTGATCCACAATGGTCTTCTCCAAAAGATCTAACTGGTCTCATCTGGTCCTTGTCGTCATGCTCTGTCACCTCTACTCATGTTTGCTGTCCCACCATGACCTCTCTGGTCACCTGCCCCATGTACTTTGCATCTTCCTCACCCAAACATTGAAGCCCATTTGGGCCTACCAGTCCTCTTAGCCTTTTCATCTCCCTCATGGGGGCTCAGAACTTTCCATGGCATTTTCTGACACCAAGCTGAGGAAGTGAAACTCTGTGAGGGCCCAGCCTTCAGGACCATTAGCCTTGTTGATTCTCTCACCTCTGGAGCCATGCTGGAAGCGAGGAACTCATAGGATTCCCACAAACTTCACTAGGGTATCAGTGTCCCAGCTCTTTCTATTACTCTGTCTTTAATGATTTACATCATTATAAATATTTGTGTCTCAGAAAGAATGTAATGTTCTTTCTTTTTTTTTTTTGGTCTTTTGTCTTTTTTTCCGTGTCCGGCAACGGATCGCAACCCTCAGTGTTGCCCCCGTACCGGACCGGGGACCGGCAACGGGATCGCAAGCCTCGGCGTTGCTCCCGTGCCTCGCTCAGCCAGTGAGCGGGAGCCGGTCTGTATGTGGGATCCGAACCCTCGGACGGGAGTGCCGCC
>NW_007730876.1:116943-124288 GCF_000696425.1 Galeopterus variegatus | reverse complement strand
TTTTTTTTTTTTTTTTTTTTTTTTTTTTTAAAGATGACCGGTAAGGGGATCTCAACCCTTGGCTTGGTGTTGTCAGCACCACGCTCTCCCTATACAGGGATCCAAACCCGTGGCCTTGGTGTTATCAGCACCACACTCTCCCAAGTGCGCCACGGGCTCGGCCTTAGTAAAGGGCTTTTGATGGTTTCTTGTGATAATTGCATTATGATTTTCACCCTCATATTTTAGACTACATTATTTCTGAAGTTTTAAGAGAATTACCTAAAATTTCACTTGTAGTTCATGATTTAATACTGATGCTGAAGTGCTCTAGATTGCCCCTAATTTCCAAGTGAATTCCAAAAGATCACTGGTAAGTCAGTTGTTTTGGAATTTGAAATACATTTTCCTAGTGGCCCAGAAGGGATTATTTAACCTATAGTATATTCACTCAGTCATTCATTCCATTAAGAGCCACTATTTGCCTGGCACTGTGTTAAACAGCTGTATGTACAACATGAACAAAACAGATTAGTCCCTGACGCATGAAGCTTACGGTCTAGTGGAAGGGATACAAACAAAGGGGCGAAAATTACATTAGCACTCATAGTGATGGCTGACCCTGGGTTCCCGGTACATAGCAGATTCTCCAGCAATATCCATGGGATGCGTAACTAAATAGGTTAAAACTGAATAATTTACATTTATTATTTCATTTTTCATTCATTATTCATTTAGTCTTCACTTTCTTCTGAGGATTTAACCTTTTATTTATTTATTTATTTTTTATTTATTTATTTATTTTTTAAAGATGACCGGTAAGGGGATCTCAACCCTTGGCTTGGTGTTGTCAGCACCACGCTCAGCCAGTGAGCGAACCGGCCATCCCTATATAGGATCCGAACCCGTGGCCTTGGTGTTATCAGCACCGCACTCTCCCGAGTGAGCCACGGGCCGGCCTTGTAATGTTCTTTCTGAAGTTATCTAGGGAACTCTGTCAATAGTTAAATTAACTGCTCATCTATTTTCAGATTTAAGTTTTTGAAAATTTTTAATAATTGATACATTAAATGAAGAGCTCTCACAATTATTGTCAATATTGCAGCATATAGTCATACAATTATAAGTATACATGGCAGAATTTCAACCTATATATCTCATGAGGTGATTTCTCCTCCAAATTCTACCTAGAATGTTTGCCTATATTTGAAGATGAATATTCAGATATTAATATAAATCCAAACAACATGTCTATTCATGTGGCTGTTGTACACACAGGTTAGAGATGGTGGTAACCCACATAATCACGTGATCGTCGATCGTTCACAATTTCAGGGATGCCAGAAATGTCATTTAGTGACCTGCGCTTCCAACTAAGCTGAAGCCAAACTGCCATTTGTAGACAGTTTCTGTCTCTGCTCTCTATAGTAGAAAGAAAAACAAAGATAAAAACAGAACAATAAAAACAAAAGCACATAAACAAGTATTTCCTGAAATCTTTTCTTAAATTCCAGAACCTGGACTCCTGATTCTGAACAAACCTTTTCACTGCACAAACCATCCCACTCTTGCTATTGCTCTTAAAATCCCTGGCTTTCAAAATTGTTGTCTCTACCATGAATTGTAAGAGCTCCGCTCTCCCTTGGGAACCAATGGCTGAACAGAAATGGGCATCTTCACCTCCTGACCTTGGGCATGCAGGTGTCAGGCCGTCTAGGGAAGAAATGCTGTAGAATAGCCCACCTTCTGGAATCAGAGTATAGATATCTGCAGGTGGCCAGAGGAATGGCACAAGGTCCTGGACTCTGCATTTATGCATTTCATGTGATGGCTTTGTTTATTTTCCTGATGGCTTTCCTTTAAAATTAATGAAATCTTTAAGGTTTAGTTCTTCCTAGCTGCACTAAGGGGATACAGGGGTTGTGTCCGTCAGGTCCAGAGTGTTAAAGGGGGAGCACTGCCTCTCAGGGTAAAACATGGCAGTAGCAGTGGAAGAGGAAACTAAAAGGAAAAGGTGAACCTTAGGGACACGGTGCAGAGTGCACTTGGTTATAGCCTGCAGTATTTTTTTCCAGAGTTTTACTCTGTAGAGTATGGACCTTATTTTAATATAGGTGGTGGTTTCCATTTACAATTGCCCATTTCTGCTGCACCAGAGGATCTTTCCTTCCAGGTTTTATTCTCCGGGGACATAGACTCCCAGGTCCCTGTTCCTCATTTTGCCATGGTGAACTCTTGATCTTAGGTCCTGGTTTTGGGTTTCTCCATTGCTTGTTTGCTGTCCCAGAAACTTGCTAGACAGTTGGGCCTTGGCAGACTGAGGGATTCCACCTTATTGTAGGGTAGCCAGGCTCTTAGTTCCAGGACCACTGGTCATACATCTTCACAGATAGCCCCAAGCTCTCCAGCCATTAAGGCTACATTTTCCTTTAAAATCCAAATAGCCTCTCTCTAGCCTCTCTCCTTATATCTGCGAAAGTCTAGTACCCTCACTAATATACCCAAGGATGTCCAGGAAGGGGCTCTCCTGGTCTCTTTTGCCTTTGCGTTCTTGCTCCTAACTTAATTCTCAATGTCCAACAAATTTCTAGGGCTGCTGTCCTCCTACTTCACTTTGTCCCACGTGGGGACAGTGACCCACCTTCTGTATTCCCCAAAGCATAAGTCATAGAAGGTGATAGTGTATCCATATCAGATTTTACTGAAGGCATGCAGATACTAGAGCAGCACCGAAGAGCAGGAACCAGTTAGACATCTTCACTCTCCAGATGCTTGGCCATCCCTGCCCCAGGAACTTTTTTACCAGTTACTTTTCTTCTTAGACTCTAGCCTTCTGCTAGTTCACTGTCTCTTCCTACCTAAGCATTTCTTCTGTATTCTCTCTTCTCCCAGTTCCAGCCTTCTCACTACCATTCAACATTTAGCTACCATAGAACAACTCCAAAACTCCAGTTAATTTACCATGCCAAGCAGTCCAGTTCCCTTGTTGTAGCTCTTCTGTGCAGACTAACTGCGACCCTTCCTGTCATAACCAAAAGGCCCACTAATCAGCTTTCAAGGAGAAAGAACCAGCTTCCTTGAGATTAATTCTGCCTGCCTATTTATCTAAGGTATAAAACAACCACCATTTCATAATGCTCACTGACTCTCTGGGTCAGGTTAGGGCCGACAAGGAGGACTTGTCTCTCTTCTGTGATGTCTGGGGCTCAGCTGGGAAGACTCAGGCAGCTGGGGATGACTTGAAGGACTAGAGGCTATAATCATCGGCAGGCTTCTTCACTCATACATCTGGTGCCTCGTGGGGATGACTTGACGGCTGGGCTCAGCTGAGGCTGTCAATCAAAGCACCTACACATAGGGCCGGCCTGTGGCTCACTTGGGCGAGTGTGGTGCTGATAACACCAAGGCCAAGGGTTTGGATCCCTATATAGGGATGTCCAGATAGCTCACTTGGGAGAGCGTGGTGCTGACAACATCAAGTCAAAGGTTAAGATTCCCTTACCAGTCATCTTTTTTTAAAAAAGCACCTACACATAACTTTCCTCCTAGCTTGGGTTTCTTCATAGCATGACAGCCTCACAGTAGTCAGACTTCTAATATGGTGGCTCAGGGCTCTGGTGAACAAGAGGATACTGGAGGGCCTTTATTACTGAACCTCAAAAATGACATAGCATCCAGATCCAAGGGGAGGTAACACAGACCTTACTTCTCAATGAGAGAAATGCTAAAGTTTTTGTGGCCATGCTTTAAAACTGCCACACGTCCCCTCCTACAAAATGCTGACACACAGCTCCTGGCATCAATAAAGTTCGAGTATCCTTTCTCTGTGGCTGTATTGGGCTCTTCCATCTGCCTAGCCCAGAGTTCCTCTAGGAATGTCTGGGGTGCAGCTTCTCTTCAGCTTTCAGCCTTGGTTCAGGACAACTGGCCTTGAGTTTCTTGTTTGAACTTCCCAGGGTGTCAGGATTTGGAGGTGGGGGTCTGAGGGCACAATACAGCTGCTACTGGCTCTTATAGCTATGGAACTCTTGTCTTGTACCAACTAACTTGTTTTCTGGTGAGGCAGAATCTGTGTTTATTACTACCACCACCTCCAGTGGCCTCACCAAGGGCAGGCTGCCGGAGCCTGGCAGCCAGTGCCCAATGATAGCTCAGGAGCCCTCTGTGACCACTGGCTCTGAGCTGGCATGCATTGGAGTGGGGTGATGCTGCTGGATGGAGCAGGACCTCTCTTCTCCAGGGAGTCCCTTCTCGGGTCCTATTACCTTTCCGTCAATCCTTTGAAGAAAGAACTCCTGGGACTTGTTTTATAACATATAGGTAAGGAGTGGTGGTTTCTGGTCCTGCAGTTTATGTGGAAGACCCACAATCTCCCAGATAGAGAAGCTCACCCCTCAACCCTAACTAGACAATGAAATAAGGCTTCATACAGTCACAGTTGATTCCGGAGTCCCAACCCACTACTCCCGAGGTCATGAGTATGCCAAGAATGTCACCATTGAGATGTGGTTCAAAAACAGTGGTTCTGTTTGGGAGTCCATCCTTGTCTGTTGGTCTGTAAACCCCACAAGGAGCAGTAACAGTGTCTGGTATATACAGCATTTTGCTACTTACCTGGCCCTTGGTAAATATTGGTTAATGGTGCATTTGGGCAGCTCTGAGGGCCAGCTGGGAAACTGCAGTGGTTACAGAGATGACTCAATGCACATAGATTGCAAACTCAAAAGCTGTAGGGACCATGCAATTTAAGTGAGAAAAGCGAGAAAAGGTAAATGAGAAAAGCTGGCTGGCTGGGGCCCAAGGCTAACAGGAGAACAACACGTAACACACTCCCTTCTCCCAGTATGAAGAACAGCCATTTTTCTGCTCTATTCCTGCCATGCTGAAGGCAGGCCCAGAGTGGCCAGGTTTTCTTGGTTTCCAAGAGAGGATGGAAAGCTAAACCTATTAATCTCCCAATTTTTAAGTGTTGTCAATTTATTCAATGAAAGAAAAAACTGTGTAGGACAAAGAAAGCACATTTCTATGCTGGATACCACAGGTGCACTGCCAGTTGCAACCTCTGAAACCCTCAGGGTTAATTCGAGTTTCACAGGGGTCCTGTCGATCCTTGGATTTGTGTAGCTCAAAGCCTACCTACCCACACTCCACCTCCAGGGAACATTGGCACCCACCCCGACCCCAGCGAGAAGTTGGCACAGCCTCCCCACAACAGCTGAGCTGGAAGGTCCTTCTTAGGCTTCTGTGACCTCTGCAAGAAGATTATACCTGTAAATCCCCGAAGCCATCAGCCCAGGGTGGGGGAAAGGCAAGAAGAGCCAAGCAGACAGGAAGGCGCCAGCTGGCTCTGCCTACCCCCTCCCGCCCCACCCAGGCCGGCCCTTCTCCCCATAGCCTTCCCTGGGTCACCGTCAGCCAGGTATAAACAAAGAAAACACTGTCCCCTGGTTGAGCCAAGAAAGCTGGATTTTTTCCAAAGGACTTTTAGTAGTAATGAAGGGAAAGCACAGCGGGACATAACAGAATGAGATGGCCTAGAAATGGGAGCGTTTGCAGAGCTTGGTCTTCAGAACCCCAGAAGGCCACAATACGCTAGATAGCAAAGCCGAGGGAGTCCAGTGGGGCAAGGGGGAGGAAGGAGTGGATTTCCATGTCTGGTACGGAGGGAGGCAGTTTAAAAAAAAGGAGGGGACAGTGGTTAAAGAGGGACTTACACGTTGGGGAAGAAGGGCGGGGAGACGGCGGGAATCTAGGAAATTAGGGGGATGGGTACTCCCATTCCTGAGAAGGGGGGACCTTAACGGTGGAAGGTTGGGGGCAGATGAAGACTCCCACCCTGGAAAGGAGGGAACATCCCTGCAGAAGGGAGCTGGGTAGGGAGAGCGTATCCCGGGCTCCCACGCAAGCAGGAGAAGGAACAGCCTCTTAGCGGTCCCTGTCCCGGGAAGGTTTGAAAGCAGCGGTGCCCTAGTGACGCCGGAAAAGATGGAGCGGTTGCCATGGCGACGTGGAGCACACATCTGAAATAAATAAATAAGCGGTCCAGGCTGCCGCAGCCGCGCCCCCGCGGGACCCGAGCGCGTGGGAGGGGGCCCCGTGGGCCCGGGTCCCCGCAGCCTGCGCGTCCCCGCCCTGGGTCTGAGGGCACAATACAGCTGCTACTGGCTCTTATAGCTATGGAACTCTTGTCTTGTACCAACTAACTTGTTTTCTGGTGAGGCAGAATCTGTGTTTATTACTACCACCACCTCCAGTGGCCTCACCAAGGGCAGGCTGCCGGAGCCTGGCAGCCAGTGCCCAATGATAGCTCAGGAGCCCTCTGTGACCACTGGCTCTGAGCTGGCATGCATTGGAGTGGGGTGATGCTGCTGGATGGAGCAGGACCTCTCTTCTCCAGGGAGTCCCTTCTCGGGTCCTATTACCTTTCCGTCAATCCTTTGAAGAAAGAACTCCTGGGACTTGTTTTATAACATATAGGTAAGGAGTGGTGGTTTCTGGTCCTGCAGTTTATGTGGAAGACCCACAATCTCCCAGATAGAGAAGCTCACCCCTCAACCCTAACTAGACAATGAAATAAGGCTTCATACAGTCACAGTTGATTCCGGAGTCCCAACCCACTACGTCTCATTTCACCAAAGAACACCTAGTCCCCGCAGCCTGCGCGTCCCCGCCCTTGGCAGAGCCGGAGGGGGGCGGGGGTCACCCCCGGGGGTGAATGGTACAGTCCTCCGCCCGCGCCCCGGCCAGGCCCGCAGCAAGCGAGCGAGCGCCCAGCCCAGCGCAGCCGCCGCCGCCCGCGGAGCCCGAAGAGGAGCCGGGACGCGGCGATGGAGGGAGTCAGCAGCCACCCGACCCTGTCCTACAGCCGCTGGAGCTACGACGGGTAGGGCGCACGCCCGGAGGATCGCCTCCGCTGGGCCCTCCGGGTGGCCGTGCGTGGGCGCCCGCTGTCGCTCGCGCTCCTGCGGGGGAAGCTGGCCCTTGCGGGGTGGGGTGAAGGGGGAAGCGCCCAGACCCCCCAGGGGTGACTCGGGCACCCGGGCCCTCAGGCACTGGGAGGTCAGATAACGACCCTCGGATATGCGAAGCCGGAGTTCCAGGGGGTGTCCTCACACCTACCAGGCAGAGCTGTCAGAGAAGGGTCCGCGGCACCGGGACCCGCGAGCTGTCACCCCTACCCCCACCCCGACCCCGGCTGTCCCCTGGGGTCGGTCCGCGCTGGGACCGCGTGAAAGGGCGAGGAGGGGCTGCGGGGAAGGGGTAGGAGGGGCGCGCCTCGGCTCCAGGCCGCTTCTCGCCCTGGCACAGCCGCCGCCGCCAGGGTCTGCGCCCCTGACCCTCGGCGGGACGAGGGCGGGCCCACGGC
>NW_007730876.1:102800-116236 GCF_000696425.1 Galeopterus variegatus | reverse complement strand
CGGCGCCCGCAGGGTCGCCAGGCTCCGCGACAGCCCCGCGGGGACGGAAAGCGGCTGCCCGCGTGGGCGGGTTGGCGCCGGGCTCGCACGCACTGGCCCTGGAGGTGGGGCTCATCCTCCCCGGAGAAATGAGGAAAACAAGGACAACGGAATGAGCTGGTCGTAAAGCGCAGTGGTTTATTCTGAGATTATGTCCTTTCTTTTTTGATGTGTCAGATGCCACCTTCTTTTAAAAATGAAACCCAAGATTATAGTAGATAGAAGGTTTAAAAGAAAAGAAAAGTTTGCGACCCCTGTCGACCTCCAGAATTCTGGAGTTAAATGTTCTGATCCAGGGCCCTAGGTGGCTGGCAGAGAAACTTGACTAGCTGGGCTGCTGTCACCTCCGTGAAGTCCTGCTTCCTGCTGCTCACCTTCCCTTCACTCTGCTAAAAACCTTTTCGCATCTTTGACATCCCTTGTTTTCCCAGATTCAGAGGAACAGGTGTCCCTCCTGCCCAAAGCTAATTCCCTAGGACCCGTCCTCTGGCTCCCTAGGGCTCGTCTCTCACTGAGCCCATCTGTCTCCATGGTAACCTTCAACCTCTTTACTGGTGCTCTCTCCTCAGCCTGTAAACCTCCTCAAGTTCGTCTTAGCGCCTCAAGGTGTGTGCAGCGGGTCTACCTCCTTCTTTGCTTTCATTATTTTCTTTGGAAAAATACTGTCTGAATTGATTGATTCTGTTTCCTCATCAACCCTTCATTTCACAGCCCTAGCTATCTACTGTCCACCTCACAGGTCCAGTGAACTTGCCCTTTTGAAAAGCAGTGCTCTCTAGGGAGAAGAACCCTAAAGCTATGGGAATATTAGACTTAAAATAACAAAACCTACAAACTTGTGTTCAGATCCCAAATCACGCATTTATTCACTTATTCAGCAAACATGAGAGCATGCTGTATGTTGGACTCTGGAGATAAGGAGATAAAAAGACATAATTCCTTACCCCAGATAAGATCACAGATATAAGTGGTAGCATATGCCAAAGGTCTAATGCTATGTAGGAGAAAAACTTAAAATTGAGCTAATTTTATATAGTAAATTTTTTTTTTTCTTGGAAAAACAAACAAAAGCAGAAAGACTCTGGGATTAGACAACCTGGATTCAAATCCTGACTCCACTTTGTTAACCTTGGATAAATTACTTTCCCTCTCTGAGCCTTAGTTTTTTCATCTGTAAAATGGGCAAGTGTTGTGTTTGATGAGGTTATGAATATAAAGGGCTTAGCATGCTGCCTGGTATATAGTAATCATTCAATAAGTGATAGCTATTGCTGTTTTATAATAAATATTGTGTGTCTCTGGGAACCCTAGTCTTCCACAGAAGCTCAGTTTGAAAATCATCATTCTCCTTTTTAGACCCCTTAACACATTTCTTGGGATTTTATCTTCAGAACTCTTTTCTTCTCACTCTGACAACCTCAACACCTGGGGAGCTGTGTGAAGAAAATAGCTTCCCTGACCCTTGTCCAAACTGACTGAATCAGAATATCCAGGGTTTGGACTCAATATTTGTATAAAACTTCCCAGGTGATTGTGATACAGCTAGTTTGGCTGTCCTCTGGAGCCACTGGTCTATACCACCCACCTCCATTTTCTAATTAGAACTTGGTTTTAAAAACATATATTGAACTCCCCAAAATTACACAATTCTCAACAGAGTTGTTAAAAATATTACACAAGAAGCACATACAAAGGGTACACAGATATTAAAAATGAAATTCTGTGATTCTGCTGCCTCGTCCTCACTCCCAATCCTTCAAGTCATCACTGTAGTAGTTAACCCTCACTTCCCGGCCCCATCCTCTGCTTCTCACCCATGACATCTTTGAACCTGGGAAACTACTCTCCTTCAAGTTTCTATCCAAGCTGACTTCTCTTCAGTGTATTTATTTAAGCTATTTATTCAGACTGGTTTCCCCTTTCTTCTGGGGCCGTACATGTATCAGTTATTTATTGCTACATAACAAACCTCTCCTAAACATACTGGCTAGGTGGGCTGGGCTCAGCTGGGCAGTTTTCTGGTCTGGGCCAGGCGTAGCTTTTCTGGGCTGGTTTTGCTCACGTATCTGGTGCCTTCCTGGGAATGATAGAACAGCTGGGGCCTCTCTCTACCTGAGCTGTCATCTCCCAGCAGGCTTGCTCAGGTTTGTTCAATGGTGGCAGAAGCGTTCCTAGTAAGACAGCAGAAACTGCAAAACCTCTTGAGGGCTAGGTATGGGACTTGCACAGCATCACTCTGCTGCGTTGTATTGATCAAAGTCAGTCAAAATGCAAGCCCACATTTAAGGGGTGGGGAATTAAGCCTTACCTCTTGAAGGGAGGAGCTGCAAACAATTGATGGCCACTTTTACAACCTACCACAATACATTGCCTACATTTTTTAAATTGCTGACTCATCTTGGTCCTTGCCGTCTAAGTGTGAACACATGCCAAAGCTGCCCTCTCTTCCATTTCGTTCCTTTCCATTCTATTCTCAGGCTACACCTTGGCCTCAATTATCAGCTCAATGCTTTTTACATAGAAATCTATATCTTCAACCCCAGCGTTTTTGCCGAACCTTGGCCCTACATCTCTAAATGCCCGTGGACATTTCCACGTAGATATTCCACCAACTGATAGCCGTTGATAACTCCACTGATAACTCTATATTCTCTGTTCAGCATTCTTCCAGCCAAATGAACTCCCCAGAACTTGACACTGACATAGCTCTCCAAGTCTAGTCATTTCGCCTGTCTATTCTCATCCATACCACTGGTTGGTATGAAGATAAAATGAAATGATGGGTGTAAAATGGTACAAAGAAGGTATCATTGAGTCTATTGTTTTCACAGCTCAGCACTTCGTTAACCATTTTGTCTCCACTCACACTCCAGTCATTTTCCTAAAAGACTTTAGTGTCCATGTCAGTGACCAAACGAGCACTTTTCGCTCACAATCTCTGTACCTTCCCATTCTAGAGACTTCCCTTCATTTATTCACAGGATAAATTCCTGGATGCTGACACCTGGAATTGCTTCACTTCTGATCTCACACACACTGATATCCCACTCTGTGACCTCAGGCACCTCCCTTGTACATTGCTCCTGCCACATCATGGAGTTGTCCATGCCTGCACTTCTGCATTTTCTTCTGGTCTGCCAGCCTTTTCCTGGCCTCTCTTCTTCCCTTCCCAGCTTGGACCACGTGTTATATTATTTCAGTCACTCACTCCAGTGCTCTCTATTCCCTCGCCTGTGCTCAGCACAATTCCAGCCCTGTGTGGGTCAGTGTTAAAATCTCCATCTCCTTTCGTATGTGCCACCAGAACTCTACCATAAAAACTACACAGCTGTGCAGATTGTTACCATTCCATTTGCTGGGCCACCTATACCATCTGTCAGTCTTTGTTCCTTCTCCCTGGTTAGCTTCACTCCTATTCCCCATGCCAGCTCTTCCAAAAACCTTCATCACTCTTAAGACCCCCTCTTCCTGACCCTTATCTACACACCCATACTCTAAGCAAATGGCCTTGCCTCCTGCTCTTTTGAGAAAAATTGATCATGTTGAGCATGATCAGAAGTCACTTCCTGATTCCATGTCACTTCCATTTCACTTCAGTCACAGCCTTGAGGGGACTTTTCAATTCTTGTGTTGTTTCCAATTCTTTGTTATTATAAACAATTCTTTGATAAACAACCTTGTATTGGTAAACTTTTTACCTTATGTCTGATTATTTGATTAGAATAAATTCCTTGAAAAGGGGTTGTTAGTTTCAAACTTTCGCTGTTGTCAGATTGTCTTCCAGGAGTGAATTGATTTCTATGTCCACAGACAGTCACTCTAACTACATTTTTAAAAATAATTTTCTGTTTGTTTGTGAGTTGGCCTGTTAGACTCTGAGACAATGTAGCATAGCTGCTCAGAACTTGAATTTTGTTCAAAGGGACCTGGCTTTGAAGACAGCTCCCTCAATTGTTGGTTGTGTGATGTTAGAAAAGTGATTTAACCCCCATCTACAAATATGAGGGTACTTCAAACAGTTCGTGGAAAAAATAGAATTAAAAGATAATATGAATCTCTTTATGAACTTTCTGAAGAGCCCTCATATGTAATAATAACAGTACTTGCCTCTGAAGTTATCCCATTCATTCAATATATATTTACTGAGCACTTCCTAAATGCCAGGCATTTTAGGCACTGGGGACAGAGCAATGAACAAAACAATGTGCCTGGTCTCATAGTTCTTACTGTCTAGCTGGGGCAGATAGACATAGACAAAAAATATACATGTATATATAATGTGTCAGCTAAGTGACTTATATAATAAGTACAAAGAAGAAAAATAAAGCAGAGTAAGGAGGATAGTGCCTGACTGCATGGGGGAGGTGGCGGTGGTGAGTGTGCTGTGTCATATAGTGTAGTCAGGATATACATGTATATATAATGTGTCAGCTAAGTGACTTATATAATAAGTACAAAGAAGAAAAAGCAGAGTAAGAAGGATAGTGCCTGACTGCATGGGGGTGGTGGCGGTGGTGAGTGTGCTGTGTCATATAGCGTAGTCAGAGAAACTTTCTGATAAGGTGGTATTTCAGCAGAGACCTGAAAAAAGTGAGGGAATGAATCATGTGGCTGCTGGGGAAGAATATTGCACAGAAGGAAGCAGCAAGTAAAAAGGCCCTGAGGTAAGAGTGTGCCTAGAGTATTTGGGAACAGCAAGGAGGCCAGTGTGCCCCTGAGCCTCTTTGTAATATTCCCTTCCCGCTCCTCTCCCAGCCCCTGCACCCTTCCCCTAACCTCAGGGAACCACTGATCTGTTTCCTAGAATTTTATATAAATGGGATCATTCAGTATGAACCCTTTTTTGTCTGGCTTTTATCACACAGCATAATTATTTTTATATTCTTCCATGTTGTTGCATGAATCAGCAGATCATTTCTACTTATGGCTGAGTAGTATTCATGGATATACCACAGTTTATCCATTTACCTGTTGGTAGACATTTGGGTTGTTTTCACTTTTTGGCTATTGCAAATAAACTTTTGTGAATAATCATCTACAAGTCTTTCTATGGACAAATGTTTTTATTTCTCATGGGCAATTACCTAGTAGAGGAATGGATGAATCATATGGTAGGTGTACTTTTAAGTTTTAAGAAACTTCCCAACTATTCCAAAGTAGTTGGACCATTTTACATTCTCATGAGCAGTGTATGAGAGTTCTAATTCCTCCACATCCTTGTTACAGGTTAGTACAGTCAGTCCTTTTAATTTTAACCATTATAATAGATACATAGTGGTATGTCATTGTGATTTTATTTTGCATTTCCCTAATGACTAATGATGTTGAGTGTGTTTTTATGTGCTTACTTGTCATCCATTTATCTTCTTTGGGAAAGTGTCTGTTAAAATATTTTCTGCGGGGCCGGTCTGTGGCTTACTCAGGAGAGTGTGGTGCTGATAACACCAAGTCAAGGGTTAAGATCCCCTTACTGGTCACCTTTTAAAAAATATATATATATTTTTTTTCTGCATTTTTAAATTGGGTTATTTGTTTCCATTACTGAATTTTGAAAGTTCTTTGTATATTCTGGATACACGTCCTTTTCAGATATATGACTTGCAATATTTTCTCCCAGTCTGTGGCTTTCTTTCTTATATATTTTCAAGAGTAGAGTACTTACTTTTGATGAAATCCAACTTATCAATTTGTTCTTTTATGGACTGTGCTTCTGATGTCATATGTAAGAAATCATTGCCTAACTCAAGATGATAATGGTTTTTTCCTAGGAATTTTCTAATTTTACATTTTAAACTTAGGTCTGACTACATTTTGAGTTAACTTTTCGTATATGGTATGAAGTTCATTTTTAAAAAATGGATATCCAATTGTTCAAGCACCATTCATTGAAAGACTCTCCTTTTTTCCACTGAATTGCTTTTGCACTTTTATTGAAAATCAGTTGTTCTTATTGTAAGTTTGCGTATACTCCATATTCTGTTCCACTGATATATTTGTCTTTATTGATGCCAATGACACACTGCCCTGGTTACTGTAGCTTTATATAAAGTCTCAGGGCTGGCCAGTTAGCTCAATTAGTTAGAGCATGGTGCTGATAACACCAGGGTTCAGGGGTCAATCCCTGTACCAGCCAGCTGCCCCCCCAAAAGTGTCTTGAAATCAGATAGTTTAGGACTGCTGTGGATTGAATGCCCCCCCAAACTCATTGAAGCTTGACTTCATTGAAACAATGTTAAGAGAGTGGGAAATTCTGTTATGGTAATTTAAAGGTGGGGCCTTTAAGAGGTGATTAGATTGTGAGGACTGTATCTTTGTGAATGGATTGATCCATTCATGAAGTAATAGGCATGATTCAGATGGCTTTATATGG
This sequence comes from Galeopterus variegatus, assembly GCF_000696425.1. NCBI lineage: Eukaryota > Metazoa > Chordata > Mammalia > Dermoptera > Cynocephalidae > Galeopterus > Galeopterus variegatus. The sequence continues at coordinate 109,827 of NW_007730876.1, read as the reverse complement.
AGAGCAAGTGAGAAATTCAGCTCTCTCTTGCTCAGCCCATTCTCACCATGTAGTACTCTGTGTGCTGTAGAAAGCCACCACCAAGAAAAAGACCCTCACCAGGTGTGTTCCCTGGACTTTGGACTTGCCAGCCTCCAAAGCTGTAAGAAATAAATTTTGTTCCTTTATAAATTACCTAATTTCAGGTATTCTGTTATAAGCAACAGAAGCAGACTAATACAAGGACCTTTAACTTTTTTCTTCTTTTTCAAAGATGTTTTGACCATCCTAGGTCCTTTTCAATTTCACATTAATTTGACAATGAGTTTTTCAAGTTCTACAAAACAAAAAAAGAAGAAGAAGACCTGCTGGGATTTTGTTGAATTTATAGATCAATTTGGGGAGAGTGGACATCTTAGTAATATACATATCTCTGTTTATTTAGGGCACCTTAATTTCTCTCGGGCATATTTGTAGTTTTCAGTGTATAGCTCTTTTATCTCTTCTGTAAGATTTATTCCTAAGTATTGCATATTTTTCAATGATTTTGTAAATGATACATTTTAAAATTCCAATTTCTGATTGTTTATTGCTAGTGTTTAGTAATACAGCTGGAGTTTTCAAATTGTCGTGAAAGATATATATCTAAAATAAATTGAACTATTTCAATTTCCAGGTGTACAATTCAGTGGCTTCAGTTATATTCACAGTTTTGTGCAACCATAACCACTATCTATTTCCAAAACATTTTCATCACCCCAAACAGAAACTCTGTGCCCATTAAGAAATAATTCCTCATCTACCCCTTTTCCCAGCCCCTGGTAACCTCTAATCTATTTTCTGTCTCTATAAATTTGCCTGTTCTAGACATTTCATATAAGTGGAATTATACAATATTTTTCCTTTTGCTTATTTCACTTAGCATTATGTTTTCAAGGTTCATCCATGTTGTAGCATGTATAAGAACTTCATTTCTTTTTTGACTGAATAATATTCCATTGTCTCCATATACCACATTTTGTTTATCCATTCACCTGTTGATGGACATTTGGGTTGTTTCCACCTTTTGGCTATCGTGAAAATGCTGCAATGAACACTGGCATTCAAGTATCTGTTTGAGTCCCTGTTTTCAATTCTTTCAGGTATGTAACTAGAAGTGTACTTGCTGAATCAGATGCTAATTCTATGTTTAGCTTTTTGAGGAACCACAAAACTTTTCTACAGAAGCTGCAATGTTTTACATTCCTACCAGCAATGTACAAGGGTTCTCATTTCTCCACATCCTCACCAATGCCTGTTAATTTCCAGATTTTTAGTCCTCCTAGTATGTGTGAAGTGGTATCTTTTGTGAGTTTGATTTTCATTTCCCTCATGAGAAATGATGTTAGACATCTTTTTATGTACTTATTGGCCATTAATATTTTGGAGAAATATCTATTCAAATCCTTTGCCCATGTTTTAATCAGGTTGTCTTTTTGTTGTTGAGTTTTAGGAGTTCTTTATATATGTATGATATGAAACTCATGAGATGTGTGATTTGTAAATATTTTCTGCCATTCTGTGTGTTGTCTTCTTACTTTCTTGATAAGGCCCCTTGAAGCCCAACAGTTTTAATTATTCATTTATTTCTTCATTTATTTATATTCACTTTGTAATCAACACATTGATTGTACATATTTAGAGGGTACGGAGTTATATTTCAATATAATGTTAATTTTGGTGAAGTCCAGTTTATGTACTTTTTCTTTCATTGCCTATTCTTTTGGTGTCATTTCTACAAATCCATTGCTAAATTCAAGGTCATGAAGATTTACCTGTTTTCTTCCAAGTGTTTTGTGGTTTTAAAGCTTATATTCAGGTCAGTGATCCATTTTGAATTAATTCTTATATATGGTATGATGTGGAGGTCCAACATCATTCTTTTGCATGTAGAAATCCAGTTGTCCCAGCACCATTTATTTAAAGAGACTATTCTTTCTCCCATTGAATGGACTTGGCACCCTGTTCATGTACCTTTTCAGGTGGGCTCTGAATTAGCAGAAAGAGACCATACACATCCATTATAGGATCAGGTGAAGTGGAGTTCGTGATTTCATTGGCCTGGAGCTTGTCAGTGACAAGGGAACCACACTGGCCTCCTCTACAACATATTTTGGTGTGCCTTTATTCTGGGCCCTCGGTTCCCAAACAGGGCCTGCAGTTGCTGGTGGTACTCTGCACAGGTAGGTTTCTGTCAAGTTGAGGAAGTTGCCAAATTCTTATTGTAAAAGAAGTCCTTTTGTAGTAAGGCTTACTTTACCATTCCATGAGAACTTAACACTAAAAATATGCACCTCTGTTTTCAAATATTGGTCTCTCCCGGTTCTTGAACCTAACTTGGCATCAGCAAAGCCACATACTTTTGTGTGGGGAAGGGGCTGGGGTGGGAGGGGAAGCCAGAGTTCACATGTGTTTCTGAACAATGGCTCTGGCCTCTGCTTGCTAATGTTTCAGGAAGTCGTTCCTTACTCCTTCACATTATTCAAATCACTTGCACAGTACCTGTGTGACCTTGGGAAAGCTACTTAACTGCTGTGAGCCTCTATTTCCTCATCTTAAAATGGAGAAAATAATAATAGTATCTATCTCATAGGGTTGTGGTGATGAGTTACTATGTGTAAGGCTTATAAACGTAGAGTGCTTAGGACAGTGCCTGGCACATAGTAAATGCTATTTGACTGTTAGCTATTATTATTACCTGGCACATAGGACGTTTCTGTCCAGCTGAACCTGAAAGTTAAGCAGTGCCTAGATACAAGGATAGGTATGGTGACCTGGGCTGGTACTGTCCCAGAGTCCTCAGGAGCTTTGTGAGGAGTGTGGGCAGGAAGAGGAGGAGGCTGAGAGGGCTCAAGACTCCATCTAGGGAGGCACTTCAGGGTTTGAAGACACAGGGTCAATGAAGACCTGGTGGGTACCAGTTAGGAACAGTTGGGTGAGAAGGGCACAGTTGCTGGGTCTCCAGGCCAGGGATGAGAAGCAGGATCAGATGGAGACTCGGGGGCTCGGGGTCTTAGCCAGTGCCTGAGGTATGGATGACAAGGTTCATCTCCCTCAGGAGAGACTGGGCCTTTAGCCCCAGTGGAGAATTCACAAGAATACCAGGATACTGAAAGAGACCCCACTCTTAGGACCTGGACCAATCCACAGCTGTTGAGAGACCACCACAGAGGGACCCATAGGGATGAGCCCAGCCAAATGCAGTCTCCACTGCTGGTGGGTCAGAATCATCAGAGAAGCTGAGAGAGACTGGGCAGTAGCTGAGCAGACCAGGCCAGGGGGCAGCCAGGCTGGCCACTGTGGCATTTAGGCTCACAAGAAGCTTATTCCGAGATAAGAAGATGATGCTTTTATTGTCTGTACATTTGATTTTATGAAGTGGAAAGATGTCTTGGAAAGAGCACTGCAAAGAGAGTCAGAAGTCCAGAATTTGATTCTGGCTCCCCCATTAATTCCCATTCTGACTCTGGGCAAGTAACTCAGTTCTCTGGGCCTGTTCCTTCTGAAGTGGAAGGAACTGGACTGGTTGACAAAGCACTCTTCTAGCGCTGTTGTTCTGTGAGTACATGATCTATGGCCTCAGTGTGTGTTTTGTGATTGCAAAGGCCAAGGTGAAGGGATGAGAACAGGGCAGGCTGGAATTGGAGATGCTGGCCATGACAGTGCCAGCTTTGGGGTTGCCGGACAGGGAGGCTGAGTGGCTACCAGAGGCAGGTGGCTGGAGGCCCTGCTTCATTCCAGAGCTTTTGCAGTGCAGCTCCTTCTGTTTTGGTGGATTTTTAGCAGGACAGGATGAAGGCAACTGAAATGGGTGGGGAAAATGGGCAAGGAGGTACAGGGGACCAATGAGGAGTAGCTTTAGAGGTCAGTGAATAGGGATGGTCTGTCTCCCATGCGCTGGTGCGATTGTGGATCAGGGTGATTAGGGGATGGGGGGAGGATTCAGTTACGGAGGTGAGGCAAAACCTTCTCAAGTCCTTTGGAACTTACTGACACAGAGGTTTGAAGTCATCAGGCACTGCGGTTTCCCAGGTAAAGTCACTGGATGCATTTGAGCAAGAGCAAACAGACCCTGGGGCAGGGACACTATATATGTGACCAAAGGTAGAAGGAAAGGCCAACTATACCCACAGTCTGGAGAACAATTGCCAAGCAGGGGCTTATGGATACCTGTTGATACCTAATGCCTTCATTCTGGAAAATCTTGTGTTTTCGTAATAGATAAATGCCAACTGACCCTGGGTTCCAGCTGGGAGATTCTGGCCCAGCATCTGCTTGGGAGAGATGCATACCTTTTCTCTTCATCCTGAGCAGTGTGCGCTCCCCCCAAGGTGCAGCAGTTAGATCCCTAGGCTCAGGGTGTGTGTTCTCCATCAGCCACTCTGCAGCCTTGCTCAGGTGTTCTGGTCTTCTGATCAGAAGATGAGCAAAGAAAACCCTAGATGTGTGTGTGTGTGTGGTGTGTGTGTGTGTGTGTGTGTGTGTGTGTGTGTGTGTGTGTGTGTGTGTGTGTGTGTGTTGGGTTTTACGAGGAAGTCAGCAGGCATGAGGGAACAGCCTGTCCATGCTGTTGCCCCAGGGAGGCAGATTTCTGTAGGTGAACAATGCTAGAGAATTGTGGCAGCTGACCAGAACCTAGTGTCAGAATGAGGGGCACAGAGCTCAGGTCAGGCGGATGAGATCCCAGTATCTGAAGAGCCTTAGGAACCAGGGAGGGCTGGCACCAGGCTAACAGTGACCCAGGATTATCTTGTTACAAGGTCATATTCCTTGGCAAAGACTTAATCCCAACCTGGCTCTGCCGCCGTGCCCCCTCAGGCTCTACAGACCAACTAAACAGCACACCAGGAATGCCAAGAGGGCATTGCCCCTGGCACCAGCTCCTCTCTCCACAGTCTAACATTATGGGCAGTATTCCCTCCTCTCCATCACCAAGTGTCAGAGAATGCAGCGATAGGTCGAGCTCCCCTGGGAGAAGTCTCCTGTGAGTGTGTGTGTGTGTGTGTGCACCAGGAAGAATATATGTGGGGTGTGTGCACGTTGAATGTATACTGATGAGTTTGTCCTCATTTGGGAAGAGAGGTGTGTGGGCCACCAAGGGTGGCCACGTGGATGTGTGCAAGTGGTGTGTATCTGAGTGGAAGCAGGTGTTGGGGGAGACTTGACTCTGTGTGTGTGTGTGTGTGAGAGAGAGAGAGAGAGAGAGAGCTCCTGACAGCGGGGACATTGCCCCTTCGCCGGGGCGAGACTAGGCGTGCTGGGGCCATAGCCTGCTCGGACAGCCGCCTTTGCAGGATCTGCACGGCTGCTGGGCTCCAAAAGCGCTCGCCGCCTTGAGCAAGGCCCCGCGGAGCTGCCGGAATCCGGAGTCCGCTTAGATCGCTGAGCTAAACAGTCCCCGTGTGACCTTGGGTGGTGAGCTGCGGGCCGGAGGACCCTTCCCCCGCCAGGCCCATGCCCAAGGAGTCTGCTGCGAGGGGCTCTGGGGCAGTCCGGGGCCGCATCAATGTTGGATGAGCCGGCGCTGCCTGCGCCCGGCCTCGATACCATCTTCGTCGGTCTCACTTTAGTGTAACTGGAGCGCCCAGGGACCAGGCCGAGCCAGACTCGCGATCTTCTCGCGGCGGCGCCACCTGCGGGGGCACAGGAGTGGGCTGGGGAGGCTGGCGCAGGCCCCAAGGTGTGTCCCGGGACGGGGTGGCGGCCGGCCAGTCCCAGCCTCGCCGGGCGGGGGTCGGTTCCGGCCTGGCCTCTCCTCGGCCCCTGGATCCGGTGCCGGGTTACACCTCCTACCCCCCCGGGCCACCTTGTCCAAAAGCCGGGGTGTCATCTGTCTGGCGGCGTGTCCTTGGGGCAGTTCAGTCCCATCCCCCCGCCTGGCTCTGGGGGTTTTCTGCTCGGGAAGGGGCTGGAGGGGCAGCTCGGGGAAGAGAGACCCCCTAGGGGGAGGAAGGAGAGTAGCAGCGACTGCGCGGAGCCTCCCACTACAGGTGAGTGTCCCGCATCCCGCGACCTGCGACCGAGTGCTGGGGAAAACGGCCGAGGAGGGCAGAGGGAGATCGGGGGTCCAGACTAGCCTAGCCTGTGCCGCCGTGACCTTGGTACTCCGGCCCCTGAACCTTATGCCTAGTGACACCACCGCCCCGCCGCCACCCAAGGCTTGCCCTGAGAGGCAGCGGTGCGGTGCTGGCAGTCCAGTGAGCACCGGGTGCTGGTTGGCAGTGAGGTTACTGGTGAGGTTACTGCTGGCTGTGGCCCGGGTGGTGGAGCATGCACAGCCACTCTAGTGGGCAGTAGATCTGGATTGGATCAGTGAACTGTGGCAGCAGTCTGGCAGCCTGTTTTTGTAAATAGTTTATTGGAATACGGCCACATCTATTTGTGTAAATATTGGCTATAGCTGCTTTCACACTACAACTTCAGAGATGAGTATGGCTCACAAGCCTAAAATATTTACTTTCTTGCCCTTTAAGGAAAAGTTTGCCTATCCCTCTGACCTAGTTCCCGAAGCGTGCTCCCCTTTACCTGCCTGTCCATTCTCTCCCTCTCCCCACACACCTGGGCACATCCTTCCCTCCTCCTTCTGCATGTCCCACACGTCTGGCTCACCCCAGGTTGTCCAGTGCTGTCCACACCTGGGCATGTTACTTTGGAGACTGCTGCACATCTGGTCCCTACTCCGCTCTCTGGCAAGAGAGGAAAATGATTGGACAACAAGCATTCCAGAACCCAGTAGATAGCTGAGGCGGAGGGAGGGAAGGACCCTTGCCTGACCCTGGGTTGTACGTGAGCCCCTTCCTAGGCCACAGGAGCAAGATGAGTTAGCTGGTGATGAGCACAGCTTCTCCGGGACCCTCAGATCTATCTCAGAATATCTGAGAAGCTAAGCAGGCCAGTTCTGGGCATAGGCTTCCTGTCACTCCCCTTATGGGCCAGTCCAGGAGCTGGAGACAGAGCTGAGGTCCAGTGGATCAAGGAGGACATACTGCTGAGTAAGCAGATAATTATA
>NW_007730876.1:101086-102451 GCF_000696425.1 Galeopterus variegatus | reverse complement strand
GGGAAGGACCCTTGCCTGACCCTGGGTTGTACGTGAGCCCCTTCCTAGGCCACAGGAGCAAGATGAGTTAGCTGGTGATGAGCACAGCTTCTCCGGGACCCTCAGATCTATCTCAGAATATCTGAGAAGCTAAGGAGGCCAGTTCTGGGCATAGGCTTCCTGTCACTCCCCTTATGGGCCAGTCCAGGAGCTGGAGACAGAGCTGAGGTCCAGTGGATCAAGGAGGACATACTGCTGAGTAAGCAGATAATTATAGGGCAGCAGTTTGCCCTGGAGGGGAGCTTGGGCACCTCCCCTGTCACTATCCTGCTACTTCCAGACCCTGGGTCCCACTTGCCCCCTTCCCTCCAAGCCCCAAGTCTTTGTGAACAAAAATGAATCTTTGGTTCCCGTTTGCACATCTGAGCTCAGGGGTTCATTTCAGGGGTGTGACAGGAGCAGAGGGAAACTCCAGGTACTAAAGACAGAGCTGCATTCCTGCTGTGCTGTCACGAGGTGGCACTCTTGAGGTTTCAGTGCCTGCTCTGGAGCACTCTGGGCATTTCTGAGACCTGCTGGCGGTTCACAGGTCCAATTTCAGCTTGAAAAGCTGTGGTCACACACACCCTGAATCCCACCAGGCCTGACCAGCTCTATGTTCCCCTGAAGCAGCTCCTCAGCACCTCCAGACCCTGCAGTTCAGGACATTTTTACCATGTTGGCAGAGGCCATCTGGAAATACCTGCAGTTGTAATCACCCGCCTACTTATACTCCTCCCCCACAGGCACTCCTGAGGCCAGCTCACCCCAGCACAGGGTCTGACACAGCTAAGAAGGCAGCAGATGTTTGGTGGTGAATGATGTGTGAACAGGGGAGAGTGTCGCCATCACTGTTCGCACTGCCATGGTTTGTCTAGTGAATGCTTTTCTAGTTTCCAGCTACCCTGGTGGGAAGCCAGGGAGAAGGACCCAAGCACAGAGTGTACCCTGGGGATGGGGGTCGGTTCAGAGAGAGGAGCAGCCTTTCCCCCTGAAGCTGGTTCTGGGTGGTGCCAGCATTCTAGGGGTTCTCTGGATAGGATGAGAGGCATGAGGAGACACAGTGAGGGCTGGAGAATGCTACTTATTTCCAGGTACAGTTTTCAGGCATAGCTGGCCCTCGTCTAGCACCGAATGCAAGCAGGGATGAGAGACAAGGGCTGGGGTGAGTTCTAGGGTCTATTGTGGCCTTGCTCCTCTCACCTGGCCCCACCTCAGGCCATTCCCAGAGCCTCCAGTATTACAGGGAACAAGGTGCGTCTGTCCAAGGATCCCAGGCATAGGCATGGAGAGCTGTTCCTGTGTTGAGGGGACAGCCACCCCTCCCTCACTAAGCAACTGCTTCAG
>NW_007730876.1:99109-100741 GCF_000696425.1 Galeopterus variegatus | reverse complement strand
AGGGTAATTACTGGTTTGGCTTCGATTCCATTCAAAACAGTAATCCCAGCCTGAGCTGGGTGTCAGATCTGAAGGTTGATTATTAGTAACATTTATCAACAGCCTCTCTCAGCTCCAGGCAATTATAGCTAATCTGCCATTCCTGCTCCCAGTCATGCAAAACTGCCAGCCTCTTCCCTGCCTGCCCCCTCCGTTCCCCTCTCTCTTTCCTCTCCCCTTCTCTCTCCTCAGCAACCAGTCTGGGGGAGGGCAGGGGATGGGAGCCACCTTATGAGTCACTGTCACCCTGGTACGTAGGGGGCCCATGTGCATGGTAGGCACCTGTGCTTCCCAAGCAATCATCATGTTGCAGAGTCTTGTGAAATCTGAATCTGATTCTGTCAGAACTGAGAGGAATCCTTGCAGTTGACAGGCGTGAAGCCATGTCTTCTGGCTCCTTGTCTTATAATGTGCTTTCAACTGCATCAGCATCCCTCCCACCCCTGACTCAGTCTGTCCCTCACTTCCAGGGCTGGGACTAGGGTGAGGCAAGAGAGGCATTTACCTTCGGTGCAAAATTTAAGGGACCTCCAAAAAGATCAGTCATCAAGATAATATTTTGATGCAATATTTTTAAAAAATCAAGATGAATACAAATACATCCATAACAAACAAAATCGAAATTTTAATAAAGACAGGATCCAACATTGAGCTTTGCAGGACTTGCCCTCACTTGCCTTACCCTAACTCCAGCCCTGTTTATCATGAACATTTTTGCATTAATTTTGACTTATGTATCGTATCTCTTGACCACTGAGCTTTTGGGCACGTCCTTAAATTCTGTGCCGTAGGCGAGTGCCTCATTCAGTTCATCCTAGCCCTGGCCCTGCTGCCCTCAAAATTCCAGCTGGCCGCTAACCTCCTGCTGCCTTCAGCCTTCACTGTCTACTGATGAGGGGGCTCAGATTCTCCCTGAGCCTGGCCCAGGGCAGCAGGGAGCCCAGGGGGCCCTATCCATGGGCTGTCCATCCTGGGTGCCTGTCCTCTACTCCATCCCTCTGTACTTTCAGCCTCCAGACACCTCCAATAGGGCCTACAGGTTGCCCTGGCAACTGCTGTGGTAATTTGAGGACAGAACACGCTGGCTTGCTCCACTCCTATAATCACATCCAGCCAGGGCTGGACAAGTGCAGACACGCCTGACATTGTCCCTGACACACTGAAAGGAAATGGAAATATCGCTGGACATGTACAGAGGTGGGGAAAATTACATTTACCTGGATTCCTCCCAGGGAGAGGACAGCATGTGGCTGAAGGAAGGAGGTGGAACGCTGGAGTAGACATGGATGCTTGCTAACCGGCCTTCTGCAGAGGGTGGGTCTCACTCTCTGAAGGGCTTCTGTTGTGCTGAGCAGTGTTAGTCAGCAGATGCACACCTGTCACCAGAGAGTGCCCTCTCCCTGCCCTCCCCCAGGCTGTGCTCAGCTTGTCTAAGGGTTAGACAAACATTTCAGAAAGATCAATGTTGATGGGCCGGCCCGGTGGTGCACTGCTACAGTGCACTGCTTGGGAAGCGCAGTGGCGCTCCCGCCGAGGGTTCGGGTCCCACGTACAGACCGGTTCCCGCTCACTGGCTGAGCGAGGTGTGGGAGC
>NW_007730876.1:96604-97958 GCF_000696425.1 Galeopterus variegatus | reverse complement strand
CTGAGGGTTGCGATCCGTTGCCGGACACGAAAAAAGACAAAAAGGAAAAAAAAAAAAGATCAATGTTGAAGGGGCGCCCAGGATGCCAAATTGTATCTGGGACTTGAGGCATTGTCATATTGAAGTCCAGGCCTAGGTCACGCAGCCACTCATCGTCCTGATTGCCCATCACAGTGGGAACCTGAGCGTCTCAGGTAACATGCATCAGAAGCATCTCTGCCCTGCATGTTCTACTCTGTGATCTCCCTTCTGAGCCTCCAGTCACCCCAGAGCCAGCCGGTCACCCAGCCTAGCAGTCGTGGGTCATTCCTGTTCCTCCATGGATAGGAACAGGTCACTTCTATTCCTCCTGTCCACTCTGCCACTTACTGGGCAAGCCACACTCCCCTCTCTGAGCCTCAGTTTCCTCTTCTGTGCAATATCGATAATAGTGCCCTCCTTAGAGGGTTTTGCTCACCGTGAAATGAACTGATGCAAAGCACTGTGATAGGCTGAAGAGTCATGTTCTGCAGGCCCTGAAGACAGAACTAGAACCCAAGGGCTGTGTGTTTGAGCTTGAACTGAAGAGGAGATTGCCAACTACAGTGGGGGAGGCCCACCCTGGGAAGAGGGAGCACCCTGATGCTCGAAGTGTGCACAAAGGGACTTCATAGTCACCCGTCCCTCAGTTTATCTTCAAAAGGGCTGCCTTCCCCAGGGAGGTGTGACCCTTGAGGGATGGAGTTTATCCAGTCCTGAGGTTCTGTGATTCTTTCTGTCCATCCTTCCCAATCCTCCCCCAGGTGTCATGGCAGAAGCCTCAGTAGCAACTGGGCCCCACGAGCCAGCCTCGAGGTGAGGATGGGCCTCCTTGAAGGAAGCTGGCCTCACCTACGGTTGATAATTCCACCTCTTTTTCCTGGTCCACTTTCCCTGGTTTAACCCTACAGACCAATGTATAACCTGAGAGCTTCAGCAGGAAGAGGACAGGGAGGATGTTGGCACTTGAGAAAGTGTTGGCTTGAGCATCGATTTTGAGATGCCCCTTGACTCTGACTAGAAGGTTCCATCCTGCCTGCAGCAGGACAGAAGGCATCTGAAAGAGCATTTATGAGAGATGGAGGGATGAGGCCTCCAATTCCAGGTGCACGCACACATACACTTCCCCACCCAGCAGCTGCCTGCCCACCGGATGTCTGCGCACATACCCCTTGCACTGACTTCTCTGAGGCTGGCTTTGGGGCTTTGCAGCATGTGTCAAGGTAGAGAAAGGTAGAGAAAGCAGCAGACTGCATCCTGGGAGACCTGGTTCTGGCCTTGGCTCTGACATTTCCTCCCTTACACCTGATTTTCCCAGCTGGAATATGGGAGGGGG
>NW_007730876.1:94091-95543 GCF_000696425.1 Galeopterus variegatus | reverse complement strand
GGGGGTGGGGAAGGGATGAGATGCCCTATTCAGCTACAGTCTGTGATTCTTCTGTTTCCTGGAGGCCATGAGAGTTCACAGAATGGGCCTACTTTTGCACCCTCCTCCCCCAACCACTTACAGTCTCTCCACAAGACTATCAGTCTGCTTGGCAGACTAGGGGCCTTAGTCTCCAGGGTCCAGTCAAGGTAGCACCAGCAATGTTAGGTTTTGCATCTAGGTATCACTTTTCCCTCAGAAGTTTGAAATTGGATCCCATAGGTTCCTAATTGTTGTTCCAAGTTCTCATTGAAAACCTGGGAATAATTTTTACAAGACCATGGCCAAGGATGGACGAGGAGGGGAAAGAAGTGGGGCTGGAGGCAGGGGAGGAAGGGACAGAAGGTAATGACATCAGAGAGTTAGAGTGAGGGCTTGGTGGTAGATGAGGCTGGAGGGGTTGGCAGGAACCTCAGGCAGAACAGAGAAGTTTAGATTCTCTCCTGAGGCAGCAGGGAGCTTCCAAAGGGTTTATGCAGAGAGTCAGGGGTGTTGCGGGGTAGGGACATTATCAGATTTGCATTTAGAAAGCTCACTCTGGTGCCAGTTGGAGGATGGATTTGAGAGGAGCAAGTTAGAGTCAGACATCATCCTTGTGCCAAGATCTGGGCAACAGACTGGGAGATCTGATTCAAAAGTGGGTCTAGGGAAAGGGGTGGGTAGAGTTGAGAGATGCTCAGGAGGTAACATCAGAAATGCTTGATGATTGTCTGGAACGGTGGAGGAAGGTGGGCAGGGAAAAGCAGGAAGCTGCAGTGATGGTGTCACTCACAGACAGAAAGTATAGAAGAAACGGGCGGCTTCCCAGGAAGTCCAGGACTGCATAGTTTAGTGGGAAGTGCTGTGGGACATCCAGGGCATTGTATCTGGAGGACAGGTAGATGGAGGGCTCAGTCTAGGAGAGGGCTGGGCCGACCATTCAGGCCCGGATGTTCTCAATGTAAGAGTTGTGGGAGGCGAAGCCCTGTGAGGGGATGAGATCTCCCCAGGCACACTTTAGGCGGAGTGAGAGGACAAGAGGCTGAGGATGCAGACAAGCAAATCCTAGATCCCCCATCAGCCCCTAAAAGGCACAGTGTGTAGCCTCCCAGCACAGAGCCTGACCCCTAGCACAGGCTGGCCGTGAAGAAGGCAGCACTGAATGTGTCCTCTGGCTGTGGTTCATCCAGATTGGGCCTTTGTCCTCAGTGCACTTGGCTCTGCCTGGGTTGCTATAGTAACCTACAGATGCAGGGATACATGGTCTCAGTGTTGTCATGGAAACCAGCAACTGGGTGTCCCTGTGTGGCACGGCCACTGAGACCTTGAGGATTCAGCCTGATGGCGAAGGGTTTGGGAGGGAGACTGACCAGCAGCAGAAGGGTTTCCAGGTCCTCATTAATCAGTGATGGTGGTTTTTAGTCTGACTGTTGC
>NW_007730876.1:91641-93240 GCF_000696425.1 Galeopterus variegatus | reverse complement strand
TCCTCCAAACTCTCTCTTTCCTCTGGCCACCATGGGGGTCAGGACACCTTTGCCTTCTTTCTGGGTTTGCACTGTTTTGCCAAGACAGGGATTTTGTTCCCAGGAGGCACTCCCCAGCCCATGGGATCTCAGCATTCAAAGCAGCACAGGAAAGCTGGGCCCCTGAAACAGGGCCACCGAAGAGATCGGTAAGCACTCAACGCCCCTGCCTTTAGCCCATGGACCCCAACCCTGCGTCACCTCCACCCACCCCCATCATTGACCTCACCCCTTTGTAGTTCCAAGGCCTCCCCATCCCTCTGGTGCTGCTCCCCTTTCACTACATGGGATCCTATAGCCCATCCCCTCAGGGGATCAGGGAGGCCTCATTACTCCAGGATCTGCCCAGGATCTCAGGGGGATCATTCACCAGGGGAATGAGGGCTTCTCCCCCTCACCTCAAGTCCTCTGGCAGCTCCGTGTTCTTGCCGTCTGCCTCTTCTGGTGGGCTCCTCCTTCCAGCATCTGCCTGTCCTCCCACCCCCACCCCAGTGCCTCATTCCTCTGGCTCTGGTCATTACCGCCCTCATTCTGGACGGCCTGCCTGCTGTCCTGGGCCCAGAGGAGCACCCTATGGAAGTCCCTCCACCCTGACCCATCACTTAGCTCAACTACTGAGGCAGCTGAGACCGGGCCACTGAAGAGGCCTTAAGTGACCACAGTCTGGCCAGGCACTGCGCAGGGACGATGAGGTGAGGCAGCAAGGGTGTGGAGAGTCACCCCTTCTTTTTCTCCTCAGGAGAACAAGCAGGAAGAAGTACTGGAAGGAAGGAAGGGAGATCGCTCGGTGAGCTGGCAGGGGAGGAGGGGTGCTGGCCCTGGGAAGGGGACATGCCCACGACACTGTGAGGTGGGGTGGTGGGGAGGACATGGGTGGCTCAGTGGCCATGGATCCCATATGTGCTTGGGGGTCTATGTGTGCAGTGTGGTTTGGGGGGTGTGACCACTAGGCAAAGTCTGCACTTAATGGTGCTGTAGTGGCCTTTGCTTGTCCCTCTTGGACCCTGCTGTGGTCCTTTTGCCCTGACTCTAGCCAGGTGGTGTTGATGAGAAGACCAGAGTCTGGGGCTCTGTTCACCAGCCTATCCTGGGACTCTCAGCCAGGGCTTCCCAGAGAGGAGGTGTCTTCCACATGTGGTCGAGCTATGGCCAGGATCACTGAGGGAATCGTGGTGTAGGAGCCCACAGCTTCAATTGTCCCATCGTCCAAATACCAGACCTGGATACACCTGCCCCAGGCTAGCATCCCCATGCCTGTCTTCTGCAGTCAGGAGATGGACTGACCAGGGCCTCATTTGTTGTTTGTGGATATTGCGGTCTCTAGCTGCTCTGTGGAGGAGGGGGCTCAGCCCTGTATAGAGATGAGCAAGACGATGGGATCATTTCCCCAGCTGCAGAGTGACTGCTGAGGATCCTTAGCACCTAGGAAATGTGCCTGCCCTTGCCATGGACCAGGCCAGAGAAATAGAGGGGCATCTGGGGCTCTGGTTTGCCCCCTCATGGGTGTTGGCCCTGGGATTCTGATGGGGTCTGTGACAATGCTGCCCTAAAAGGGAAACT
>NW_007730876.1:87919-90426 GCF_000696425.1 Galeopterus variegatus | reverse complement strand
CTGTGGAGAACCGTGGGTCTCAGATGTGGCCTCATGGCAGGGACCTTTTCTACATGGATACTCTACATGCAGTCCAAACCAGGTTGACTTTTTAGCTAAAGGAAATCTCACGAAGAGAAAGATGGGGGAGGTGTATCACTTGAGCCTTCTTCACAGGTTCTTGGGAGAAGGAGGAGGAGGAGTCTGGGTGCAAGTAGTGAACTCCAAAGGGACAACTCTGCTGTGATGACTGTAATGAGCCTTGAAGAGTTCAGCTCTGTCTTCTGCAGCTGGGGCATTTTGAGTGATGTGAGCTGATGAGAGTCTCCTTCCTGCATCCACCACCCATAGACTGTCAAGGCTGCAAGAGTCTTTGAGATCTCACATCCAACCCCTTGTTTATACAAGCGAAACTGAGGCCTCAGGGCAAGGTCACACTGCAAATTCATGGTAGAGTCAGAACTAGAACCCAGGTCCCCTGTTCTGGGCTCTTTCTCTGCACCACAGGCGAGGGAGCCAGCCACACTGTGTGGGAGTGAAGGGGCTTGTTGGGAGTGAGTGATCCTTTGGCTATGACCTTGCCTCATGGGAATAGAGGCCCTGAGCACAGTGTGACTATATATCTAACAGCCGATGGCTGGCTGGCAGGGACTCCTGGTCATGCTGGGTTTCTGGGCAGGTCCTTTTCTGGGATTTGGTACCTCTCTACTTCGCCCAGGGACCCCAGCACTACTCTGGCTCTTCCATGTTGAAAATCTCTGCCAGTATCCCTTAATGTCAGACAAAACCTCATAATTCAAGATGGGGCCAACAAGCGTGACATTTCACCCATGATGACCAGTCCTCTTTAGGCACACAAGCTGTAAGTAGATGGACAAGGGAGGTGAGGAGTCAGGCAGGCTCAGGGTTGAGGGCTTAGTTATGGGGACTTATCTCCACAGGTTGGGAATAGTCATAATTAATGGCAAAGTTAGATGGTTCAGCCACTTAGGGATACAAGAGAACCGTGGCTCTTGGCTCACAGTGTTTCATGCTAGCTTTTACCACCGTACTGGGAGCTCCATGTCCATGAGGACAGTGCCTCTGAGCTTCTTGTTGTCTTCAACTTGTTGAATGTCATCTCCATTTCCTCCACCCCTTACTGGCATCTTTTCATTTAAAATGGTTCCACCTCTGAAATCTTCATCTCTTTGTACCTCCTGTGCATTCTATCTCCCTCACCTCTACTCTGTCTGTTCATAGAGACCTTCAGGCTCCTGAGTCCTAGTTTTTCTCCTTGCTCTGAATCAACTCTTGTTCCTATCCTATCTGTACCCTACGTCCTGTCACTTCAGCTGCTCACCATTCACCACCTGGTCCCATAGTCTCACACCCTAACCTTAGAACATGGTAACCACCTGCCTTCTCTAGTCCTGTTTTAAAGGGGTGGATCCTTTCCTGAATAGACACTAGTCCAAATTCATGGTTCAAGCCTCAGCTCAGCCCCCAGCAGTACCCAGCAGTCCTGCTGCTTAGGTTCCCCCACAGCTATATCAAAGTTCTCACACAACATGCTACTTTTCTATACCACAGCTTCCGCACTCATTCCCAGCAGTCATCAACCCAGACTCTTACCTTCACCGAGAAAGGAAAACTCATCAGGAGAACATTTCCTTAGCCTCTGCCCTGGGCTCCAAACTTACCTGCATCCATACCCATGTATGCCTTTCCCCATGATATTGAGAGCTAGGTATTGCTCTTCCGTTTAACCTCTCCACCAGAGATCTCATAACGCTTCACACCTCCCTGCCCACCCCGCAAGCATCTCGCTCTGTTGCTTATTCCTGTTGCTGTCCACTTCCTCGCCTCCTGCTGAGGCCTCAATCCACTACAGCCTGGCTGCTGCCCCTACCTCACCCCCCGTGCTTCTTACACCAATAGTTCTTATTGGAAATCCAGCTGAAGCCGTTCAGTTCCTGTTGGATGTTCTGCTCCCAGCAGCCAGCATGTGACATAATGAGCACACACTGCCTTCTGCACTCTCTCCCCTTGCATCCCGTGACCCCGCACTCGCCTTGTTTTCTGTTCTCCATTCTGATTATTATTTCTCAGTCTTCTTTGTGAGAATTTCTTCTTCTGTCCTGGCCTCTTTTCTCCCTTTCACCTGTTTCTGGTGATCTCATTGATTACTATGGCTTCAACTTCCGTCTCTAAGAGAAGTCTGGAGCTGCTCCCTAGACCTTTCTCCTTAGTTTCACGCCCCCCACCCCATCCCACCCTCAGTTCTATCAGGTTTTGCTTCGTGTGTGTTGAAGTGCTGTTCTTCAGGGCATAAACATTTAGGATTGTTATGTCTTCACAAAGAGTTAACACCTTCATCAATATTGAAATATTCTTTTTTATCTAAACCTGGTAATATTTCATTTTTTGAAGTCTAATTGGTCTGATATTAATATAATCACTCTAGTTTTCTGTTGATTAGTGTTTGCATGGCTTATGTTTTTCCATCCTTTGACTTTTAACTTCATTGGCTTTGTATTTGAAGTGGG
>NW_007730876.1:86291-87000 GCF_000696425.1 Galeopterus variegatus | reverse complement strand
CAACTTACCACAGTCTATCTTCAAATAATACTATTATGAATATCATGAGAACCTTACAACAGTATAATCCTATCCCCCTTTGAAATATCATTGTCACGCATTTTGTGTCTACCTGTGTTATAAACCCAACAATACACTATTATTTTTGCTTTAAACAATTATCTTTTTGTAAAAAATAACATTTATTGTGACATAATTCACATACCATACAATTCACCTATTTATGGTGTGCAACTCAATGGTGTAAAATTCTGACTATCACTAAAATCAATTTTAGAAAATTTTCATTACCCTCCTCTCCCCCCCAAAATCCCTATGCCCTTTCCTTTATAACCCCCAGGGCTAGGCAACTGCTAATCTACTTTCTGTCTTTGTAGGTTTGCTTGTTCTGGACATTTCATATAAATGGAATCACAGAATATGTGGTCTTTTGTGACTGGCTTCTTTCCTTAGCATATTTTCAAAGTTCATCCATGTTGTAGCATGTATCAGTACTTCATTCCTTTTTATTGCTGAATAATATTTCATTGTATGGTTATACCACATTTTGTTTATCCATTCATCAGTTGATGAACATTTGGGTATTTTTACTTTTTAGCTATTATAAATAATGCTGCTATGAACATTTGGATTCAAGTTTTTGTATGGACATATGTTTTCATTTCTCTGGGGAATATGCCTAGGATTTATGTTCAACATTTTGAGAAAC
>NW_007730876.1:83554-86191 GCF_000696425.1 Galeopterus variegatus | reverse complement strand
TCCTTTTTATTGCTGAATAATATTTCATTGTATGGTTATACCACATTTTGTTTATCCATTCGTCAGTTGATGAACATTTGGGTATTTTTACTTTTTAGCTATTGTAAATAATGCTGCTATGAACATTTGAAGTCAAGTTTTTGTATGAACATATGTTTTCATTTCTCTGGGGAATATGCCTAGGATTTATGTTCAACATTTTGAGAAACTGCCAAACTGTTTTCCAAAGTGTCTGCACCATTTTACATTCCCTCCAGCAGTGTATGAGGGTTCCTAGTTTTCTACATCTTTGCCAATACGTGTTGTTGTCTGTAGTTTTAATGACAGGCATCCTAGTGAGTGTGAAGTGGTGTCTCATTGTGTTTTTAATTTCCCTGATGACTAATAATGACTAATGATGTGTTTATAGGCCACTTATATTTCTTCTTTGGAAAGATTTCTATTCAATCTCTTGCCCTTTTTTTTTTTTTTAAAGATGACTGGTAAGGGGATCTTAACCCTTGACTTGGTGTTGTCAGCACCACGCTCTCACAAGTGAGCTAACCGGCCATCCCTATATGAGATCCGAACCCATGGCCTTGGTGTTACCAGCACCACACTTTCCTGAGTGAGCCACGGNACTGGTAAGGGGATCTTAACCCTTGACTTGGTGTTGTCAGCACCATGCTCTCACAAGTGAGCTAACCGGCCATCCCTATATGAGATCCGAACCCATGGCCTTGGTGTTACCAGCACCACACTTTCCTGAGTGAGCCACGGGTCTTTCCTTTTTGCCCATTTTCAGTTGGGTTTTTTGTTGTTTTATTATTCAGTTATAAGCATTCTTTATACATATTCTAAATACAAAACCCTTATAAGATATATGATTTACAAATCTTTTATTCCATTCTGTGTTGTTTTTACTTTCTTGATAGTGTCCTCTGAAACACAAAGTTTTAAATTTTTAGGATGAGTAATTTATCTATTTTTTCTTTTGTTGCTTATGCTTTTGGTGTCATATGTAAGAAACTATTGCCTAATGGTCATGTTGATTTATGACTGTGTTTTCTTCTAAGTATCTTATTGTTTTAACTCTTACATTTAGGTCTTTTATTCATTTTGAGTTAATTTTGTTATTGGTGTGAGGTAGGGTTTCCAACTTGTTCTTGTGCAGGTGCATAACCAGTTGTCCCAGCACTATTTGCTGAAGACTATTCTTTCCCCATTAGGCGGTCTTGGCATCCTGTTGAAAATCAATGACTATAAACGTTGAGTTTATTTCTAGACTTTCAATTCTACTGCATTGATCTGTATGTTTATCTTTATATCAACACCACATTGTCTTCATTACTGTAGCTTTGCAATAAGTTTTGAAATCAGGAAGTATGAGTTCCCCAACTTTGTTCTTTTTTAAGATTGTTTCAGATCTTCTTGGTCCATTGATTTTTTTTTTTTTTTAAGAAACTTTAGGATCAGCTGGTCAATTTTTGCCAAGAAACCAGCTGGTATTCTGATGGAGATTGCATTGAATCTGTAGATCAATTTGGGGAGTATTGCCCTCTTAACAATATTTAGTCTTTTAATCTGTAAACAAGATGTCTTTTTATTAATTTAGGTCTTCTTTAATTTCTTTCAGAGAAGTTTGTAGTTTTCAGTACGCAACCTTGCACTTCTTTTTATAAATTTATTCCTTAATATTTTATCCTTTTAATACTCTTGTAAATTAAATTTTTTAAAAATTTCATTTCTGAGTTGTTCATTGCAAGTGTATAGAAAATAACTGATCATTTTTATTGATCTTGTATCCTGCAAACTTGCTGAACTTGTTTATTAGTTCTAATAGCTTTTTTAGTGGATACTTAGATTTTCTTTATGCAAGATTATGTCGTCTATGAATATAGTTTTACTTTTTCCCTTCTAATAAGGGTGTGTTTTATTTTATTTTCTTGCCTAATCATCTTGGCTAGAACCTCCAGTACAATGTTGAATAGATTTGTCGAGAGTGAGCATCTTTGTCTTGATATTAGGGGAGAATGCCTTCCACCTTTCACCTTTAAGTATGTCAATTGTGGGTTTTCCATAGATTCCTCTAATCAGGTTGAGGAAATTTCCTTCTATTTCCAGTTTTTTGAGTGTTTTTATCCTGAAAAGGTGTTAAATTTTGTCAAATGCTTTTTCTGCATCTATTGAGATGATTATGTGGTTTTTGTCCTTTATCCAATTCAAGGCTTGTTATATTAATTGATTTTTAGAGGATAAGCCAACTTTACATTCCTGGGATACATCTCAATTGGTCAAGATGTATAATCTTGATGTTGCTGGATT
The DNA here is from genome assembly GCF_000696425.1 of Galeopterus variegatus. NCBI lineage: Eukaryota > Metazoa > Chordata > Mammalia > Dermoptera > Cynocephalidae > Galeopterus > Galeopterus variegatus. Next base: position 83,887 of record NW_007730876.1, on the reverse strand, counting down.
CAGTTTGCTAGTTTTATTTTTAATGAGGAAAAAAATATTTTACATGTACCTACATATTTACCATTTCCAATGTTCTTCATATGTATATTCAAATTATCATCTAGTATCATTTTCCCTTTCCCTGAAAGATGTACTTTAACATTTCTTGTAGTGCTGATCTGCTAGTGAGGAATTCTCTTAGTTTTTGTTTGTATGAAAGTGTCTTATTTTGCCTTCATTTTTGAAAGATGCTTTGGTCAGAAATTGAATTAAAATTAATGGGAGTTCCTTCCTTCCTTCCTTCCTTCCTTCCTTCCTTCCTTCCTTCCTTCCTTCCTTCCTTCCTTCCTTCCT
>NW_007730876.1:79500-83040 GCF_000696425.1 Galeopterus variegatus | reverse complement strand
CCTCCCTTCCCTCCCTCCCTCCTTCCTTCTCTCCACTGTCTCCGGGCTCACATTGCTTCTGATGAGAAGTGGACAACCATTTTTTTCTTTGTTCCTCTGTTTGCAATATCTGTTCCCCGCCCCCGCACCCCCCTTGTCTGTCTGCTTTTAATATTTTTCTCTTTATCACTGTTTTTCAGCAATTTGATGTGGTGAGGTATCTCCATGTTTCTTTCTTTTGAGGTCTTTTGAGTTTCTTGTATCTGTGGGTTTATAGTTTTCACAAAATTTTGAAAACGTTTGCATATTATTTCTTCAAATATTTTTTCCGCCTCTTCTCCCCCTTTTTTTCCCCCTGGAACTTCAATTCCATGTATATTAGCTTGCTTGACATTGTTCCACAGTTCACTGATATTTAGGGTTTCTTCTTCCAGTGTTTTTTCCTCTCTGTGTTTTATTTTGAAATATTTCTGTTTACATTTTTGACTTCACTAATCTTTTCTTTGCTGTGTCTAATTCCCTGCAGTGTTGTTTTTTTGTTTGTCTTAGGTTTGTGTTTTTCATCTCTAGAAGTTTGATTTTTGTCTTAATTATATCTTTCATTTCTCTTCTCCTCAGTCATATTTTCCCCTACCTTCTTTACATGGAGTAAATTAATAGCTCTTTTAACATTCTTGTTTGCTAATTCTATGATCTGTGTCATTTCTAGGTATGTTCCTACTCGTGCTTTTTTTTTTTTTTTTTACCCACAACACTTCTAACACCAAATGTGTAGTTTTTTTCCACACCAACAACCAATTTGGCAGCTCTCCGGATGCCATCTGGGCATCCTACAACTCAATTCAATTCAATTCTTACGCTAACTACCTGGAGTTAGTGCAGACCCCACAGGTTCAGGGCTCAGTCCCACAAGGCTGTTCCCACTTAAGACACTAGACATACGTCCCAGGTTGCCTCCTGTACTTTCAACCATCTGACTATAAAATGGGGGTTCCCAGATCTCCCTCCTCAGGTATGAAAATTTGCTAGAACGGCTCACAGAACTCAGGAAAATGTTTTCCTTACTATTTCCAGTTTCTTATAAAGGATGCAACTCAGGAACAGCCAAATGGAAGAGATGCATAAAGCAGAGTAAGAAAGGAGGCAGAACATCCATGCCTTCTCCAGGGGTGCCACCCTCCAGCACCTAGAAGTGTTGGAAGCTGTTCAAACTCTGTAGTTTAGGGGTCTTATGGAGGTTTTATTACATAGGCATGATTGATTAGATTATTGGCCTTTGGTGATTGAACTCAATTTCTAACGCTTCTCTTCCTGGTGGTCTAAGGGTGGGACTGAAAATTCTAACCCACTAATCACATGGTTGGCTTTCCTGGCAACCAGCACCCTTCCTGCAGCTACTTAGGGGGCCCACCAGTCACCTGATTGGCATAAATTCAGTTATGATTGAAAGGGCCTTGTTATTAAAAAGGACACCTCCATCACTCAGGAAATTCCAAAGGTTTTAGAAGCTATGTGTCAGGAACTGGGAACAAAAACCAAGTACATATTTCTTTCTGTATCATACTAGTGCTTGATTTTTTTTTTTTTCTGGTATGGGTTCTATTCTCCTCCTCTTTTGCATGTCTTGGTAATTTTTGATTAGATGACAGATGTTATAAATTTTACTATTTTGGGCACTGGAGTTTGTTATATTCCTTTAAATAGTTGAACTTTTTTCTGACACACAATTAAGTTACTCAGAATTAGTTGTATTCTGCAGTTTTCTTTTCAACTGTAGTAGTGCAGGCTGAGAGCAGCCTTCAGCCTAGAGCTCACTTGGTCTCACTACTGAAGCAGTGCTCTCCTGAGGACTCTATCTGATGACTTCTGTACGAGGTTAGAAGGTCTTTCCACTCTGACTGGTAGGAACATGAACTCTTCCCAGCCTTCGTGAGTTGCTGAGATTGTTCTGCCTATTTCCCTCTGGTGATTCATTCCCCAGCCTTGAGTAGTTTGCTCACATGCATGTGCAGATCAGTACTCAGCGGAAGATTTGAGGGAAGCCCCTCTGCAGGAGCACGCTTGTGCTCTCTCTGTCTCTCTCTTGCTCTCTAGCTCTCTCTCCTTCTCCCTGTGTAGCTCCCTCCTCTCTGGCATTTTGGCTATCAAATTCTAACTGTCTTGGTCTCCCTGAACTCTATGTCCTCAGCTCGGCAAGACTACGAGGTTCTGTTCAGTTTTTCACTTTGTAGGCCGTGGCCTAGAAACTCTTGCAGGCAGTAACTGGGGCAATTGTGGGGCCCACCTTGTTTGTTTTCCTCCTTTAGGCATCATTGTCCTGCTGAGCTTTTTGTTCAATATCTGAAAACTGTTGTTTCGTATATTTCACCTGGTTTTTTAATTTTATGGCAGGAAGGGACATCTAGTCCTTGTTACTCTATTGTGGCTGAAAGCAGACGTCTCTCCTTAGTTGTAGGCTCACAAATGTAACTGCCCACCTTGCATCTCCACCTGGACATCACACAGACCCCTCAAACTCCATGTCTCCAAGCCAATGTCCTCTCCACTCTCCAACCTGTCCCTCCTCTTACATTTCCTGTCTAATTGGGGGGGGGTCAGCCCCAAATGTGAAAGGCCACCATGACCTTTTCTTCACTCACCCCTGATATCTAAGTGAAATCCTTTCCATTTCATATTCTTGGTTCTTCTCAAGTCTGTACATCTCTTTCCAGCTCTCTGGCCACCCGATCAGTTTAGGCCCTCACTATTTTCTGTCTAAGTTACTATATAGCAGCCTGCAAACTGTCTCTTTGCCTCTAGCCTGTCTTACTCCAATCCATTAGCCACACTGACGCCAGAGTCATTTTTCCAAAGCATGGATATGATACTGTCATCTCCCACTTAACGTTTTTCCATGGCTTCTCTTAAAGCTTTAGTATAGAATCCAGCATTCTTAGTGGAGACAAAAGGCTCTTTACTATCTAGTTCCTGTTATATTCTCCAGCATCCTCTCATCTCCTGCCTCTCCCCACTGCCACCTGCACCAGTCCCCCAAACTCATGTGCTCTTTTCCATTTCTGGGCTTCACCTGTGGCTCCTTCCGTTTGTAGTGCTCTTCCCTGTCTTTACCAGGTAAACTCGTCATCCTTCAGAACTTGGTATCACCTCCTCCAGGAAGCCTACTCAGCTGTCTTTAATCACACACAATGCTAAACTCTATCACAAGTCTTAGTAAATTTACTGTAATCATGGGTTATATCTGAATCTACTACTGGGCTGTGACCTCCCTGAGGGTAAGACCATGTCTTGCTTGATTCTGTGCCCTCAGCGTGGGGGTATGCACAGAGAAGATGCTCAGTGTAAGTGCACTGAATGAATGAAAGCTAGGTATGGGGGCATGGCTGGTGGAAACAAGGAGACCCAAGGCTAGCGGCCCTCCAATGGCCTGGCTGTCCCCAAGGCTGTCAGGCCCATAGCAGAAGGGCTCCAGGGCCGGCCCGGTGGCGCACTCAGTAGAGTGCGGCGCTTGGGAGCGCGGCTGCGCTCCTGACGAGGGTTCAGATCCCATATAGAGACCGGTCC
>NW_007730876.1:49257-78918 GCF_000696425.1 Galeopterus variegatus | reverse complement strand
AAAAAGGAAAAAAAAAAAAAAAAAAAAGAAGGGCTCCATGCAGCAAGACCTTCCTCCCACAGTTGAGCAATACTGGGCTTGAGTTGTGCTGCCTCCCTGCTCTGCTGCACAGGGGCTAGACTTAAGTGAGACTTTCTGGTGCTGCATTTATACCCTTTGCTTCAGAGGGAGCCTTGCTGTATCAGTCAGGCTTGTATGGAGCCTGAGCCCCAGCAGGATCCTTAGGGTGACTGGGGCTTTGCAGCAGAGCCACCTCCTTCATGTGGGTTAGAAACTGCCACAAAGAGCCTGATGCATCATGGGAATTTCTTCCTGAAAAGAGATTTTGGAATAGGATGTGATGAAGGTTTTTGAGGACTGTGACATGCCACCATGCAATATAACTCTGCTAGGAAAGGACCTATTTGCTCATCCATTTAAAAAAACTATATTCTTTACTGACCTCTAACTGCAAGCTCCACGAAGACAGGGCCATGTCCGTCTTTTTCATTGCTGTGTCCTCAGCCTGCAGTGCATGTATACAATAAATAATTGTTACATGAAGAATAATAGTCAACATTTGCTGAGGACTCCTCAGAAAAAGAAGTGGTGGCCTCTTGCCCAGGACAACTTCACAACACCTTTTAGAACCATGGTGGCATCATGTAGTGTGTGTGTATGTGTGTGTATATATATATATATATATATATATATATATATATATATATCAGGACAACTTCACAACACCTTTTAGAACCATGGTGGCATCATGTAGTGTGTGTGTATGTGTATATATATATATATATATATATATATACACACACATTATAAAATGACATTAATTTTTTTAAAAAAAAACACACCCTCATTGTAGTAAATTTAGAATACATAAAATAATGTAAGGAAGAAAAATAAGATTACTTATAATTCCAATACCCAGAGGTAACTCCTGTTGACATTTTGATTAATTTCCATTTTTAACTTTTTATTGAAGTATATGTAGTATACATAAAAATGCATAAATTAAAAGCGTACAGCTCGTAATGAATTTTTGCAGCTGAACAGTCATGTTAACACCACCCAACCAAGAAACAGAATATTGCCAGCACCCGAGAAGTCCCCTTTGAGCCCATTTCTGATAATCTGCCCAAAGTAGTTATCCTGACTCCTAACATGATAAATTAATTTTCTTGTGTTTGACATTTATATAAATGGAATAATTCATTATCTGCTCTTCGAGTCTGACTTATTTTGCTCAGTATTATATTTGTGAGATTCATCTATGTTAGGCATGTAGTTATACTGTAGTTCACACAATTTATATATCCATTCTACTGTTGATGGGCATGTGGGAAGTTTAAAGTATTTGGCAATTCTGAATAGCGCTGCTACAAACATTCGTGTACATCTTTTGGTGCACATGCGTGTGAATTTCCATAGAGTATATACATAGGAGTGGAATTGCTGTGTCTTATGTTCAGCTCTAGTGGATGCTGCCAAAAGGGTTTCCAGAATGGTTCTACCCATATACTTTCCCAGCAGTATGTGAATCCTGGTCACTCCACTTCCTCACCAAATCCTCTTGGTCTTTTCTTTCTCATAGCTGGTGCTGGTAAGTGCGTAGTGTATGGTATTGTGGTTTTACTTTGCATTCCCCTGGTAAATAATGAAGTTGAGCATAATTTAATTCATGCAATTCTATTTAATCATCTACTTATGTGCCCACTCCTGGTAAGCCTTAGTTCACCTTAAAAAAAAAGAAAGGAGGAAAGAAAAGAAAGTAAGGCCAAAAAGCTGTTAGCATAAAGCAAAAATATCCTGGTTAAAGTACTATTTTATTTTTCCCTTCAGTGAAGTTGCCATCTTAAAACTAAGTCGTGTCTAACTAAAGACCTTAAAGCAAATGTATGTTTTAGTTGTTGTTCTGTCTCTTAGCTCTTTCTTCCTATGCTCTCTCCAACCACTTAATTTTTACTTGTTCTACTAGTAGCATTTGTATCTTTTGGGGGATGCAATTTTATGAGACATTGCACAGATATTCTCCAGAGAAAGGCCATTATATCAAAGGAAAAGCTTAAACTCGGGTGGTGAAGGACGCCTTCGGTGGATAATTCCCAGGGCTAGCTGTAGTTGTTCCACTTGGAACTGTCGGGAGCGGAGCCTAGGAAGTGAAGTTGTGAGCATCGCAGAGTGGATTCTAAAAATAAGGTTGTTTCTGTTTTGTGTCGTTCTTTGTTACTGCAGAAAACTGTTAATTTAAAAAATGGGCTGAAGTTCTTCTTAGGTGCTATTTTTAAAAAATCTTCTTGGGTGTTATCTGGAAAAACATGCGGTGTGATTTTTGTTTGCAAGTGGCAATTATATACAAGGGGTCTTCAAAAAGTTCAGGGAAAGATTCATATTATCTTTTAATACTATTTTTCCACAAACTTTTTGAAGTACCCTCATATGTCTGTGTGTGCATATGTCCTAACAAAGTTGTGAAAACCGTTTTGTCATCTAAATTTTTCAAATATTTTCCTATATTGTTAAATATTATTGGACAAATATTGTTTATAATGGTTATGTAATACTTCTTTTATGGATTTATTGAAATTAATTTAACCATTCCCTTATTTTGGTTATTTCCGTAATTTCTAAATTCTCAGTGATGAACATCTTTATACGTTTATAAAAATCTCCATGCTCTTATGATTACTTTCTTAGAATAGCTTCAGAGAAGTGAAATTAATGGCTCAAAAAGAATGAATATCTTTAAAGTTCTTTGACATGTTTTTATTATCACATTTCCTTCTAGAAAGGCTGTCAATCGACACTCTCCCCAGCGATATATGAAATACCTCCCTCACTATTTGCCAACTTTGTAGTCACTTCAGTTACAGGGTCCCTTGCCATATAGAAGACTGAGATTTTTTACCTAATAAAATATTCATGACTTGTGGATTTAGGAAAATGCTTAGAAAAGCTCCCCCATTCTCATATTTTCTACTTGTAGTTTTCTTGTGTTCTTTTTTTTACAATAAGTCTTCAATCCATCTGTTATTTGTTTATGTGTATATGAAATAGGGATATATAACTTTTTTTCCCCAATGGATAGCAAGTTGGTCTCTAAATAATCCATTTCTTCAATGTTCATGATAAATGCCATTTTTATCATGAATCAGTTTCCTCTGTGTACATAGGTCTGTTTCTGTATTGTACTGGTCCATTTAGTCATTCTCACGGGAGACACTGGCCTCGCCTAGAATCAGTTCACCAGGCTACAAGGGTCAGGGTGTAGCCACACCCTCACTCAGCCTATGGGGACACTGAGGCCAGAGGGTTGGGACTTGAGTCATGGCCAAGCCAAGTCTGGAGCCCAGGCCTAGATGCCCAGCCTCTGTCCACTGGTAACCCCCTTAGCTGGACAGAGAGGAGAAGGACTTGTTGTAACTCATCAGTCAGGGAAGCTGACTGCTGTTGCCATGGAAATCTGAAGGCAGCATCTTCTGGAAGGACCAGGATGTGGAGTCCAGAGAGAACAGGCTGCAGTAGGGTGGGGCTGGTCTAGACTGTCCTGTCTGTGGGCCTGTGGTGGGGAGGGGGGAAGAGAACGAAAGAGAGCATTTACTTCTGGATTTGATTTGTTAGTATTTTATTCTGGATTTTAAGTATATTTTTAATAAGTGAAGCTGTTATACGAGTATAGTAGACTTCTGGGTTTTGGGGAGTCAGATATTTACATCAGGGTTTGATTAACTTTGCAAAACTTGTTGATGGCATCCCATCTTTTCTTTGTATTATTGATTGATTCCTCTAACTCAAAAATTATCTATTTGTGAAAGTTGGGGGCCAGCCCCGTGGCTCACTCGGGAGAGTGCGGCACTGATAGCACCAAGGCCACGGGTTCGGATCCTATATAGGGATGGCCGGTGCACTCACTGGCTGAGTGTGGTGCGGACCACACCATGACCACACCTTCAGTTGCACTCCCCTTACTGGTCAAAAAAAAAAGAAAGTTGGAAAGAATTTGCCCCAAAATGCATCTTGGTCTGGTACCTTTCTTGACTAGAGCTGTTTAACATTTTCAGCTTCTCCCATGATTGTTAATCTAATCAACTTTCCTACTTCTTTTAATTTAATTTTAAGTTGAGAGATTTATATTTTCAGAGAAAATCCACTTTGTTGAGATTTTTTAATTTATTAGTCTAGAAATACAGGATAGTAATATTCAGATGCATACGATTTCTTCTGTATCTGTGACTACAGCCCCTTCTCAAGAGTTTGACTCTTTTATGATCTTCTGACATTCCACATGCCTCTCCTTGGGCCTGAGCAGAAGCAAGGGTCAGGGTGTGTGTGTATGTGTGTGTGCATGGAGGCTAGGGAGTAATTGTGGGGACTAATCACCCCATCTCCATCCCCCCAAATTGGGCTGCCTATGTGCGAGCCTATAGACATGTCGTCACCTGCATGCCATGTGTATGTGTCCCAGCCTGTGTGTCTGTTCTGGCCTATCTATGTGTACACTTGTATGTGTGTCCTGGAGTACACGTGCATGTATGTTTCTCTCCAGATACGTGTCAGCATGCATGTTTGCATGGTCTCTGCAGCTACGTAGATTTCCACTTTGTGTGAACATTGTGTACATGTTCCTGTATGTACCGTACCTGTGTTCACATAAGTGCATGGGTGCATCTGCCTGTGTAAATGCTGCTGGGAAGCACGCCCTACACACTTCTGGCTGAGCAGATGGCAGAGTTAATTCAGCAGAGCCTCAGTCCTTACATGGCTTATTTGCCATCATTTTAAACAAGCTCTCAGAGGGCCAGAAGGTGAAGAGGAGGCAGCCTTAGATGAGGCGGAGTGCAGGAGGGAAGGAGGACCCTCCTGCTGATCGTGATACCACTTTGGGAATCTTCCGTGGAGACACTGGCCTGGCCTAGAATCAGTTCACCAGGCTACAAGGGTCAGGGTGTAGCCACACCCTCACTCAGCCTATGGGGACACTGAGGCCAGAGGGTTGGGACTTGAGTCATGGCCAAGCCAAGTCTGGAGCCCAGGCCTAGATGCCCAGCCTCTGTCCACTGGTAACCCCCTTAGCTGGACAGAGAGGAGAAGGACTTGTTGTAACTCATCAGTCAGGGAAGCTGACTGCTGTTGCCATGGAAATCTGAAGGCAGCATCTTCTGGAAGGACCAGGATGTGGAGTCCAGAGAGAACAGGCTGCAGTAGGGTGGGGCTGGTCTGGACTGTCCTGTCTGTGGGCCTGTGGTGGGGAGGGGGGAAGAGAACGAAAGAGAGAGAGGGAGCTTTCTGAAGAGGGACGTGCATACCTCCCCTGCACACCATCGCCCTCTAAGGGCTCGCCATTGTTCTGGATTATTGCTGGGTGGCACTGTAAGAAAGGGTGGTGTGCTATTGAGATGGCTCCCCTGTGTCATCAGGACCCCATCCAAGGCTGCTCTTAGAGTGGTCTGGGACCATCTGGACAGACATGCCGGCATCTGCTGCACGCTGGCTCCTCCTTGCTCAGTGATGGGGTAGCCCAGGAGGGAGGCCCTCACCCAGGCACAGACCCCGAGGGCATGGGAGCAGAGACAGACCCCTCACCCAGCCAGCATCCTTGTCCCATCCCTTCCTGGTCCTCTTTAGGCCCCCCTGCACTGCAGGCCAGGGCCTGACCTCCAGGGCAGCAAGCTGTCCCCCAAGGAAGCTCACTCTGGCTTTCCTGCCTCATGCTGCTAGGATCCCCCTCACTGCTCCTCAACCCAGGGTGTGGCCTCAGAGGGCTGGCAGGGGAGTCTTATGTCCTGGAGCATGGGGGCAACATGGAAGTGCCTTGGGAATGAGAGCTCTATGCATGGGGTGACACGAGTGAGCACCTGGGACCTGTGAGTATGCAAAGAAGTGCAGGTGGATGATGGGCACATGTGTGGGTGTGTTGTGTGTGCATGCGCTGGGGGGAGAGTGTGAAGTGTGTCTGGAGTGTTGGGGGGTGGGTCAGACAAGGCATCTACTTGTGTGTGAAACGCCTGGTGGGGGGGCAGGCATTTGGCGTATAAGGTATGTGCGGGAGTTCTGGGTACACGTGTGTGTGTTTGCAGCGTGGTTGTTTGGGTGTGTGGGTAAGGGGTGTGATGAGGTAGAGCTGCGGTGATGTGTGGGAGGCGGCTGCCTATGGGTCAGCTTGTGTCTGTGGTATATGAGGGGTGACGTTAGTGTGTGTGGTGTGGCTCGGGAGGGTGAGCAGATGTGTGTCAGGGGGTGTGGTGGTGACAGAAATGAGCTAGAGCGTGAGTGTGCAGAGTGTGTCTGATCCTCCTTGCACCTCACGAGCTGGTGGGCATTACTTTCCCTCTCAAACTTGAGGAAACCGAGGCTCACATAATGGAAACGAGCTGCCCGGGGCCCACCACAGGGCCCGTTTGGCTCTCAGGGGCCGTGTCTGGCAGCTCACAGCCCGGACTCCCCAGGGCGGGTGTGGGGACTGGCCGCTCTGGTGGCCGCGTGGGTAATGGTGGCTCATGTTCAAGCCTCAGGGTTACCGTACTGGAGCCGGCTCCTATCAGCTCAGGAGAATTCATAAGTAAAGAAAAAGTTTTGTAAGCCAGTTGTTAAACAGCCATTATTAAGAATTAAACTATACGAAGTTAAAATTAAACAAATTATGTTAAAACCAACGGTAATAAATACTCAAAACTCACCACTTCGTAATTATTTTACTCCATTTGACTACGTGTGTGCACTCAGTGTCACTGGCGTCTGCTGTGTCTGTATGGCAGGAACACAGTGTCATGATGCGCGGCTGTGCCTCTTCCCAACTCTGCCGCCATCGCGTCACAGGAGAGGCACAGAGAGCGTTATACCAGGAAGTCAGCAAGGACGACACATTAAGACTCGACTTGTCTCTTTGATTGTCTAGACTTAAGAAAGTGATGGGGAAAAATGTTACTAACACAGATTAAATTTTAAAGTGTGTCATGTTTGTAGTTGCCACATTGTGAAAAGCACAAAACATGGAAGAAATATTACTCCGGTATTCAGAAACGATTAACCAACTTAGCAAAGAAGCTGAATGGGTTCAAGTCACCCGTGAACAAGTTCTGACATGTCTCTGTTGTTAACGTAAACAAACACATCAACCGATGTTTAAGCCGGAGCACATTCGTCATTGCAGCCATGGGTTGGCCACAGATAAAGAGCTGGGCAAAAATAGATGGTGTATTGATTTCTGGGACGATCAATTGGCTATATGGAATTTGCAGTGAAGAGTATCGGATATTTTATTAGCATTTGTAAATTGTGTTGGTAAAATTTTTAGTAAAGGTATGTGTGTATGAATGCAAACATTTTCTGGAGAGCTAGTTAAATATCACTGTTGAAAGCTGGCCTTCAGCACCCACTAGGCCCTACATTACCCACATCCCTGGCTTGTCTCCTTTATTGAACCAGGGATGAAGCAAAGAGAAATAGGTGCAACCTGCAGAGGCACTGGGAGCAGCTTCTCAGGGCTCCAGACAAGCTGTGGCTGTCACTAGATCAGCTGTGACCTCCTCCTGGTCATGGGCACCAGGCTCACCTGGGGGTCCCATTCATTCTGCAGTTGTAACTAAGCCCCTTCTCTGTGCCAGGCACCAGGGATTTACAGGTAGACAAGATCACTGCCGGCATGGAGCTCACAGCCCAGTAGAGGAGACACTCTGTTATAGTCAGTCACACCCTGAAGATTCGGGGAGCAGAAAGGAGGCCCTCGCCCAGCTGAGGCAGGAGGGAGGCCAGGACAGGAGCCAGCCTGACAGAAAGAACAGTGCTTCTCAACATTTAGTGTGCAGTGCCCATGGGATCTGTATTAAAAATGCAGAGGTTCTCTTGCAATGGGTCTGAGCAGGGCAGTGCCCGGGAGCCTACAATATGCTAGAGGGAGGTGAAGCGGGTGACCCTCAGGGCACACTTGGAGAAACACCGATCTCGGAGACGAGAGAGTGTGTGCAAGGCAGAGAGATGAGAAAGAGGGAGTAATGTAGGAAAATCTGTAAGGAGAGTTTAGAGTTGGCTGGCGCAAAGCCAAGGTGGGCCATCCTGGAAGGGAGAGGGCAGAGAGAGGCAGGGACCGAGGGGGCAGGTCCTGCAGCCTCGCAAGCCTTGTGGAGGGGTGTGGATTGTATCCTGTGGGATGAGAGGCTGTGGAAGGAGACTTGTTAACAGACAAGTGATATGCTCAGAATGACTTCTTAAAAATTTAATTAAAATGTATTGATTGTACATATTTATGGGGTGTAGAGTTATATTTCATCAGATTGACTTTTAAGTGTGATATTCCTGGAGTGGGCAAACCTGGAGGTAGGGAGACTGGAAGGAATGACTTCTTAAAAATTTAATTAAAATGTATTGATTGTACATATTTATGGGGTGTAGAGTTGTATTTCATCAGATTGACTTTTAAGTGTGATATTCCTGGAGTGGGCAAACCTGGAGGTAGGGAGACTGGAAGGAGGCCAGAGATACGTGAGGCCTAAACTCAGGCAGAGGCATTGGAGACAGAGGGGAGGTGACTGATAGGAGGGCTTTGCAGGTCAAACCATGGGGCTAGATGAAGAGGTTAGGGTGACGTCTGGGTTTCTGGGGTGATGACTGAGTGGATGATGGGGCCATTCACATTGACAGAAACCAGGAAGAAGAGCAGGTATGCATCAAGGTAAATTCAGTTTTGGACCTGGAGAGTTAGGGGTGCCCCCACCCCCACAGAGGCTAGAGGCATCTAGAGCTCAGGGAAGCCACCAGGAAGTAGATTTGGGAGCCTCTGGGGATAGGGAGGAGAGCCATGGGAGTGGAGAGGTCACCCAGAGAGAACACAGGGTAAGAAGAGTCACAGAACAAGTGTGTCCAGATCCAGTCCCGAAGGGCCAGGAACTCAGGGGCCTGTCTTGGCCTCATTTCCAGAAGAAGTGGTACAAACGCTAGGTCCCCCCATGCAGGAGAGCCAGAGAGTGAGCAGGAGGAGGTTGGAGGGGTTCAGAACCATGGGTGGGGAGTTTCTGGCTGCCTTTGCCTAGGAACTGGAGGCCACAGTGGTTAGTAGTTTTGGGGCCTCAGTTCTAACTCCAGTCCTGGCTCTGCTACCAACTTGCTGTGTGACCTTTGGTAAATCACTACCCACTCTGGGCTTCAGCTTCCATCTGCAAATAAGAAGGTTGGACCAGACCAGTGGTTTTCAGGTGATATTTGGAGCCCCAGGGTCACTCAGGAGTATCTCCAGGGTAGTGTTGTGAAGAAAGGGGGAGGCGAGGGTGTGGAGCTCCAGCCCCTGCCCTGTCCCCAGCTTCATCCAGAGCCACTTACTTTTCTGTTGAAAGGCCTCCCATGAAAGGATGTGCTCCAGCTGAAAACCAGGGGGCCAGAGGACCCCTTACACTGTGGTACATATTAGAAAGTTGTGAGTTCTTGTCAACATAGATGCTGATGGAGACTGAAGAATAATAAAACACAATGAGAAAACCAAGTATTGTCCTTCCAGGTGCTGAGTGACCCTCCATGCCCGTTTCCAACACAGCACAGTCATGGTTACGTAGGACTTGGCTCTGCCCATCTGTGGGTGACTATGGGAGTTGATGAAGTTCAATTTGTCCCTCCTCCTGGCTGGCAGGTCAGCAGTCTCAGCCATGGGTGTGCCCCAGGCTGGGGCCTGTGTGACAGCGGCCCTTCTCCATGGCTCATAGGACAAGCACAGGGTGAGAATGACGGAAGCAGCCAGCTGGCTTCCCTGTCCCTTGATGCTCTCTGCCCGTTGTCTCTACAGAGGCACAGCAGAGATTCTCTGACACAAGATACTTTGTTCTTCCCTGGGCCTGGCATCAGCGACACTGCCACTGTGGGGGGGAGGGCCCAGCAGCTTCCCTCATGCCTCCCTGGCAGCTCGCACCATCAGCATGATAGTGCCCGGCTGGGTGGGCACTATCCAGCGTGTGGGGGGTGTGGGGAGAAAGCAGAGGGGAGACCCCAAGATGGGAACCGAAACACCTTCCCAGTGCCTCTACAGGGAGAGCAAGGGTCCTTCAAGTCTGTGTGACTTCAAACCCCAAAGAAGCCGATGCCTGGCCCCCTCCCTCAGGGCAGGGCCTCTAAGCTGGGCAGGGGCAGCTGCACACGCCCTTGCTCTGGGATCCTGTAGTGAGGATCAGCTCAGAGGGGACAGAGGTCATGCTCGTTTGCCCTGTGCCCCTTCAGCCCAAGCACATGTCCCAGAATGTACTGGACCTTCCTGTTGCCGAGAGGTTGTCCTGCCCCTGCCCCCTAAGGGATCCAGATTCCCTAGATCAGGCCAACTGGGCCCAGGATCCCAGGCTCAAAGGCAGTGCTTTGGGGCAGATCTACGGTCCCCAGGTCTCCTGCTACTTCAGGAACAGTTTGGAGGGAGGGCTCAGCAGAAATGGCCTCCTCCCTGTAACCTCCTCAGCACCCCAGATAGGGCTCAGAAAGTGGCTCCAACATCCCTGGGAACAGACCCCAGCCTGGAGTCCCTCCCTGTCCCTCCTCCTCTGCTCTCTCATTCCTCAGGACCACAGAGGCTTCCAGCAGTTCTCACTCGTCAGGGTGGTTGGATGGGGCAGGGTGACAACTCTTGGTGTTTCCTGACAACAGGCTTGGGGACTCAAGCGTCAATGTGAAGCTGAAGAGTGTCGTGGAGACAGGGGGCGGTGAGACCGAGGCTGCCCAGGCCACACCCATGGCCATGGTGTGGCCCTGGGCCTGGGGAGGGTCGCTGTTTGAGAGGAGGATGCAGCTTTATAAAATGACTCCGTAAGTATGGCCCCACCTGGGACAGTGGGGGTGGACCAGGAGGCACCTGTAGCAGGAGACCCTGCAGCAGCCAGTGGGGGAACCCAGAGAGTTTGGGAGGCTACGGTCCCAGGGAGCCGCAAATGCTTGGGCTGAGGCTGAGGCTGCTCTTGGCCTCTGGGGAACTAGGCCACCTATGGAGGACCCTCCCCATTCTAGGCCACGGGGCTAGTGCCTTCCCTTGCAGGTGTGTGTGTGTGTGTGTGTGTGTGTGTGTGTGTGTGTGTGCACATGCGCACGTGGAGAGCATGATCTCTGTCATGACTGCTGGCTGCAAGTTGGCTTTTAGCCCTGAATAAGACCCCTCTGAACTCAGGAGCCCAAGAAGGCAGGCTCATGACTTCTTTCTTAGTCATCAAAAGCTCTAGAACAGTGGTTTGCATCATGACAACCCTAGGGAGTATGTTAAAAATACACATTCTGAGGCCCCATCCTCAGACAGTCTAGGGCAGAGCCTAGGAATTTCTGTTTTTTAAAGCTCCCCGGGCTGCTCTAGGGGACCACCCACCCTGGCTCAGTCTTACTGTAAGTGTGTAGAAGCCCAGGCCTCTGCCTCCAGGGCCACCATTGGACTTTGGCTCTGGAAGATGTTCAGTCATTTGGACTGTCGTGTGAGGAAGAGACCCAATGTGCTTTTCAGTCATCTCTTCCTGAGGCACAGAAAGGAAAGAATGGTGCACGGGGTGTTCCCTTGAGGGAGGAAGACCCAGGACAAGGGATTGCTGCATCCTAGTGTCTGGGCCCACTGAGGCCTGTGGCCCTCATGCCTGTCTCCAGGCCCAGGGCACCCGGGTCCACAGCAGCCCCTACACTGCCCTTGTCCAGCCGGGTGGGTGAGCCTGGCTCCTCTTGCTTGGACACGAGGAAAGAGAGATTAGATGTTAGAGAGGACTGCAGGAAGGAGAGCATGCCCAAGGATGGTTATGAGATCTCCTCGGCAGAGCTCCTCATTAGCGTCTTAAATGTCTTCTTAAAAAAGTATCCAGCTAATTCAACATGACCTGTAGAAAAATAAAAAAATAAAATAAATGACCTTGAAAGACATATTATAATTGACATGAAGCTGACTGACTTATCTGAATTCACATGAAGGCAACATGAAGTAACTGTACATTTGCTTCACCTTTGAAGCTGGAGTCAGAGGTGGTCCGAGTTGGTTTATTTACCATCTGACCGGCCCAGGGATGCATGTTCATTTCACCGGAGACTGCACATGTCCACGCCTCCTGGCTGTAGAGCATCCTGAGGCGTTCACCCGACCCAATTTGCTTAGTCAGTCCCCAAGTGCCAAACCTTTGGGCTCTTTCCAATTTCTTGCTATTATAAATATCACAGCTATGAATATCTCTGTGCAAATTACTTTCTTAGTATTTTACTGGGAAGCATTCCCCAAGTGGAATTAGTAGGTCAAGGGGCATGAACAATTTTATAGTTCTTGTTACATATTACTAAGATCATTTTCCAGAAATATTGAACCCATTTACATGACAACAATTATGTATGGCTTTCCCCCCAGCCCTTTAATATTAAGGTTTATCATTTTTATCTGTTTGTAGATGTTTTATTTATTTCTCGTTTTGCCTTATTGGTTCAATAAAGGTGCTGTAGAGTTGTTTTCAATGTATGTTGCTGTAGTGATTGGTGGAGTTCTCAAGGACCTTGAGAACCTGATGGACATCATTTGTCCTGCAGGGATTGTGATGGGATTGGCCCTCAGTCAAAGAGCTAGACCAGGGCCAAGAAACCAATAACTCTGAGTTTCTAGACTTACCCAGCAGTAGGCCAGCATGCACACCAGGGCCATAGGTCCAAATGCTCTGAGGCTGAGTAATGAATGTGGTTTTAAAATAGCATCACTTGTTCCAGGTAGAAGAATAAGATGAATGTGAGAGGGAAAAACCATGGCCCCATGCTTGTCCCCAGCTTGATGGGCAGTGCCTGAGCTCCACTGAGGGAAGGCACAGCCACCTAACCCAGCTGGGTCTTCTGGGTGCATAGATTACCATATTGTGCTTGCAGCTATGGCCATGGGGATAAACCAGATTTGAGGCTTGTAGTTCACTTGCCTGTTGATCCTAATGACCATCAGGGAGTTGCACCAAGAGTTTATCCGGTGCCTGTCAACCCAGGGCTCTGACAGTGGCCAGAGAGGCCAGCCTGGTTAGGGCCAATAACATTTGTTGAAGTTTGGGCCCTCGTGCCTTGGCTGTGGTCTAAGCACGGGGAGTTGTGGACAGTGTTAGGGAACATTGACCTGAGTCAGGATCTAAGACTGTGGCCTGTAGATAATGACATGGGGCAGGAGGAGTGGGGCTCATCAGTGATATCAGGTACTTAAGACAGAGGCAGTGAGGTTTAAGGGCACAAAACCCAGTGATGGAAACTGGGTGCCATAACTGTTGCATACAGGCCGTGGGGCCTCCTGGGATCTCAGAACAGACATTGCTGGTGGGACAGGAAGAACTAGCATAGGGTGTAAAGTCAGCAGCTTAAATCACGGTGTCGAAGGACTCAGCAAACTTGAGAACAAATAGATATGGATACCCAAGGATATTCTTGGTAGGATGGAAGAGTAAGGTAATTTGTGCAGTAGGCGGTCCTGGAGTCCCACTGCCAAGGGCCTCTCTCTCCATGTTGAAGCAGGATGCCGGGAGCAGAGGAGACCCAGAGTCAAAGTATGATACAGACAACAGGGTCCAGCCTCTTGGAGGAGAATTGAAGCTGGCCAGGTGATCAGCATTCCAGACCACCACCTGCTTTTTTCTGCAGAGGGCAAGCCAGGATTGTGGACATTGGGCTAAGAGTAAAGCATGCATGGTGCTCAGGTAACAGGTGTCTTGGGCTCATGAAGGTCCTCCAGGCTTTGGGCAGGAAGCAAATCCCCTTTCCCTCTCAGTCCTGGCCTATGTAAGCTCATAGGACTAGGGCTTCGGTGGGCCTGGGGCAGGTGATAATGGACAGAGGAGACATGGCCGTTGGCCCAGGTCTTTTCAACACAGTTGAGAAGTGGTCTGGTGCAGCAGAAGTGTGGACTTCAGATTCAGACAGACCTGGTCTGATCCTGGCACTATACCTTACTGTGTGACTTCAGTTTAACATCTCTGAGCCTCAGCTTCGTCTTCTGTAAAACGAGTATTCATACCTACCTTGTACGGTGGTTGAGAGGATTAAATGAGAAAAGAATGCGTGAAAGTGCTCAGAACACATAGTTGTTGCTCGACAACTGTCTGTTTCCTTCCTTTTGCCTCTCTTAGCACCTAGAGCGGAGTAGAGTGTATCTGCAGGCCTGGGTTGGCCTCCACTAAGCCAAGAGGGCCTTGGGCCAGGGAGTGGGGACGTGGGGTGGGGGTGGAGGAAGGGGGAGCATGCTCTCTGGTGGGCCCAGCATCGGAACTGGAACAGAACCTCAGTTTCTGGGTTCATGTGACATGGGGCTAATGGTGAATTTAGCCAGGTGGGTAAATGCATGGGAAACAGCAAGTCGGTGGGTTAAAGCCTGGCAAGCTTATAAGCCTTGACTCTCTTATCTGAAAGAGTAGCTGTGTGTGGACTAGTGATAATGCCTGGGAAGCACCTTGCACCACTCCTGCACATGGTAGGAGATCCATACTTATGTGACAGTGTGGTTTCTGCAGCTGTGGAAACTTCTGCTGCCCTCAGAATCATATCACCATGAAGGGTTTCTCTCTGTGACCCCAGGATCCAACTCGGGGTGGGACAGACATGGAACAGGGCGTGTGTGTGGTGGTCAGTGTGCAGGGCTGGTTCAGTCTGTGGCTAATCATATCACCCTAGAGTTGGCTAAGGGGGAGGGGACCCAGCAGAAGGCTGCCTTGAGGACTGACCCCCAAGCACTGTGGGGGCTTTGGGGGTACTGCCAGGGGCAGAATGGGCACTCAGCAGTTCTCTCTTTTCACCCACGTGTTTTGAGAGTGTCAAGAACCAGTGGGTCTGTCCAGGCACTGGACGTGAGGTCCTGCTTGACACATAAGGCAGGCAGCACGGGAAATGGAAGGGCCTAGCATGGGTCGGGAGTGGGCAAGGATTAGGGAGCAAGCAACTCCATACAGTTCAGAGGGAGCTGGCCCTGGGTTCAGTCCCTGGACAGGTCAGCTGCCTGTGCCCTGGCCCCGATCCCAGTCCAATTACTGTACATGGGAACTAGGTGATGGACCTTGTTCTCTTGAGGGTTCAGACAGCCTGGGGAGAGACAGACTGAAGCTGCTTCAGATTCCCCAACCCCCTCACTCCCAGCAGCTACCCTGCTTGGGGCACCACTTCTCTGGAGCTAGAAGAGTCCAGGGTTCTGAATCTCAACCTGTCAACTGCAAGCTGGAGACCCAGGGCAAGCTTAGCCTATGTGACAGCTCATGCCCCCTTCTGCAAAATGTCCTTATGTGTCAGGCACTGTGCTAGTGCTGGGGACGCAATCAGACCTGGCCCCAGGGCCATGGAGCTGGCATTTGGAGAGGTGTAATAACTGCTGGTGTTTGAGGACTTCCACAAAGATTGTGAAAGCACTTTGAAGGGATGTGAAACCACCTGCACAAGCTCAGCCCCTGCTAGGTGTGCAGTCCCTACACTTTACAAATGACCTCTAGTCCCTGTCACCCTGGGACTACTCTTGATATGTCTGGACCTGCCTGGATCCTCTGGGTAACCCGTGCAGCCCACTACCCACCACAAATGCAGGAATGTGCGCACACACACACGCACACACACACACACACACAGCTGTCGCCATGTAAAGGCTTTGTTTCCGACCTCTGCTCTGAACTCCTCACTTCAGCCGGCTCCAGCCCCCTTCCTGATCTGCTCTCATTCTTCCAGCGCCTGGCCTCACCCCATAAGTCTGACACTAACTAGGTCCTGCTTCTCTAGCTCATACTTCTGGCTCCCTCTCCCTCCAACAAGATTTAATAACAGTCATTCTTTGTTGAGCACTTGGGAGCTGGCAAGGAATTGTTGGGAGCTCTTCTCCAGTTTCCCTTCCCATTTGGTCACTATTGAGGAGCACATCTATAGGGCGTCCTGTAGCCCTGGGTTTGGACCCTGGCTCTGCTACTTACTAGCTGTGTGAACTCAGCAAGTTGTTTGGCTGTTTGAAACCTGTTTCCTGATCTGTAAAATGGGAATAATAATAGTACCTTCTCTATAGGCAGCCATAATAAATGAGACCCTGTATGTGCAGCTTTCAGCACAGTGCCTGGCACTTAGTAAGCATTTAATGAATATTAGCCACTGTTATTATTTTGCAGCTAAGGAAATATTTGGAGTGGACGACAGGAAGAATTATCCTCATTCATTTACTCAACAAATATTTATTGAGCTTCTACTTTGGTCCAGGTACTGTCCTAGGCACTGAGGAGGTAGCAGGGAGCAAAACAGTGAAAGTCCCTGCCCTCAGGGAGCTTATATTCTCCCAGTTTCCACACTCAAGTCTGCTGTCAGGCCTCCTGTCCCCTCAGGCTGTGTCCTCTCCTGAAGCACACTCTCTGCCCTCTCACCCTCAGCCTCATCCTCCTCGGGAGGGACACTGTGAATTTCCACCTCCACTGTCAGGCCTCCTGTCCCCTCAGGCTGTGTCCTCTCCTGAAGCACACTCTCTGCCCTCTCAACTTCAGCCTCATCCTCATCCTCCTCGGGAGGGACACTGTGAATTTCCACCTCCGCAGCCATCCTCTCACTAAGTTCCGGACACTCTTTTCCACTCACCTGGGAGGTGGTGTCCGACAGACACTAGAACCTGGCGGGTCCAAACAGGAATTCACAATGTCCAACCCCCTCTCGAGCCCGCCCCTCCCGTTGGGTTCCCTGAAGAGTTCCCCTGCCTCAAACATGCAGCTGTTCTAGTGTCATCGTCATCGCCACCACCACTTATACAGTGCTCTGTGCCAGGCACTTTTCTAAAGGTTTTCACTTATCAAATCGTGTGCAGAAGGTCCCTGACATACAATGATTTGATTTATGATTTTTCAACTTTACATGGGGGTTATTGGGGGTACTAAATGCATTTTTGACTCATATTTTGACTTGCTGCTGAGTTTATTGGGGAGTAACCCCATAAACAGAGGAGCATCTATAATCCCTTGACATACCTAAGAAGTAGTTCCAATTGTTGGCGGATGAGAAAAGTGAGGCCAAAATGGTTAATTAAGTAGCCCAAGGTCACAGAGCTAGTCAGTGGCAGAGCCACCAAGAGCCCATGCTTCTGGCCTCAGAGGCTGTCTCCAAATGCTGTGCTTTTCCTGCCACTGTGCTCTCCTGCCCTGTGGGCTCTCCCCAGCCCAGCCCTCCTCTGCCACATCTAGGCTGCTCTGGCCTGGGCCATTGACCAGCCCACCCACGGGTGTCTTCACCTCCTCTCACTTCACCGCAGACCCTGCTCCACCTAACAAGGCGAGAACACGTCATTTCCTCATTTCCTCAACAGCATCAACCCCCAGCGATTTCTCATTGTTTAGAGATTCAAGACCCAACACTCAGACCACACCGTGTTCCAGACCAACTTCCCTCTCCAAGCCCCCCTCCCCCTACTCATCCCCTGCTTGACACTTTCCAGCCACCGCACCCTCCCAGGCTTTCCTGCCTCTGGTGGCTCCCTCGCCATCCACTGTTATTGAATATATCCTGTAATGCCCAGCCTCAGATGCCACTTCTGCTGCCAAGCCCTGCCTGGGCCCCTTTGCCTCTGGCTGGGCTGACTTCATGCCGCATCCATCATGTCCTCCACTAACCTGTGATCACAGCACGCAACCATCCCTGGGTCCCAGAGCTAACAGGGCTGGGTGCATGCAAGCCTCAATACTGAAGTGAACAGGGCTGGCCTACAGTGTAGCTTGGCAATTCAAGGCAGGAAGGGTCCAAGTGTCTTTCTAGTCCTGCTAGATGTGCCCATCTAGTCCTGCGGTCGGAACCAGAAATGATTCCTGAATTGTCACATTCCAGAGGGATATGCTGGCAGGGCTTCTAGAAGTCATCTATGTTAATCCTTTATCTTTGAAATGTTGGACCGAGTCCGAGAATGGGAAAGACCTTAGCCCAAGATCACTCAGCAGGGAGAAGTTGTGGTCGAATTCAGAGCCCTGGCTTCTGGCCTTGTGTGCTTTCTGCTTTTTGGAACCATTTTATCTTGTCTTTGCTCTTTCTCTACAAAACTACTTCCTGCTGCAATAACAACAGTCACTCAAACTGGTAATCAGCCCACAGTCTCCATGCTCTGGAACCTCTCTTTGTCCCCTTCCAGATAACCACATGACACTTTCTTCTACACTTTTGTCATAATTTTGCATTCCTATTTTCTTATTTGGTATTCTTAGAATCCTTTTTGGGGAGGGTAGTAATTAACATTTAAATTCTTATAAATAAATTAAGTTCTTAGAGTACATTTCTAGGTGGCTTATTTTCTTACATTGAAGCTTCTTGTGAGGTTCATGTTCATCGCCAAACTCTTTTAGTTGTTGTAGCTTTATATTTTACTACCTAGTGGGACTGGTCCTCCTCTCATTAACCATCATTATCAGAATTTTCTTTGCTTTTCTTACTTGTTTTTTATTTTGTCTTTTCCTTCCAGATAATCTTTACCTGGGTTATCTAAAGGAATTAGGGGCAGGGGAATAGTTTATCTCAGGGTGCCCTAATCCTGGTCATCCACACAGGTCAGTTGAATCGGGCACTCAACTCATGCCTCTGAAAATGGAAAAGCAGCCCATTGATTGAGTGAAAAGCTCAAAAAAGGAAGTAGTGGCACCAACTCCCTGACCACCTCCCTCCCTTGTCGCTGCCCACTAATCTGCTGTCCTGGGACATAGTGCAGGATTCCCCAGTGGTGTAGGCATGCTCCCAAAGGACGGATGTAGCTGGTGTAGGTGATCAACACTAGCCAGCCAGGCAACATGGCCACTTTGGCTTTCTTATCATAGAACCCGTGTTCACAAACCATCTTGGAGCTTGTCCTCCTGTCCTTACATCATCGCCAAAGGGAAGCTTAAGAAATCCCTGTACATTACCAAGTTACAGAATCCCTTTGGAATTTTGCTTTGAACCACACAAAGTCTCATTTAGGAAGAATTCCTATCTTTAAAATAGTCTTCCTATCATGTAGGAATATATTAGGAATCTCTATTTATTCAAATTCTTTTTATAGATCTCAATTACATTTTATAATTTTCTTCATATGAATCATAAATGTCTCATTAATATTATTTTTAACCTTTTCATACATAGTCACCATTGTAAATGAGTTATCTTTTCATTTTCATTTTTAAAATAATTATTATTTTATACAGAAATGTTATTGACTGTTTTCTTTTATCATTTTATCTGACAACCTTACTGAACTTTCTAATTCTGGTGGTGTTTTCATTGATTTCTTTAAGTTGCCTTGGGTCCCAGTCCAGCATATCATTTGTAATCATATAAATCATGAGTCATCCTTTCCGATATAGTAGACTAATGAATGCTCCTCAATTTCCCCATCAGGAACTTTAAAGAAATAGGTAGTCTGGCCTCCTCATCCCCACTGAACCACACCCTCAGGCTCAGCTCTAGGTGCTGGGCCTGGGAGGGTGGGATGGGAGGCAGCTTGCGGACCTAGGAGAGAGCATCACAAACGTGGAGAGAGCAAGAGTTTGCCTTGTTGGAAAGCAGACCCGTCTGGCTGGAGAAGAGAAACTCGGTCAGCTATGTAGGCACTTTTTAAAATTTTGGTCTGTGAGCAAGGAAATCAGTGAAGAGTTTCAAGCAGCAGGTGCAAGTGTAGATTTGCATTATGAAAAGATCACTTTCACTGCCATGTGAGAACAGACTGCAGGGAGGCCAGAGGGAAAGGAGGTGCAGATCGTTATGTAACATCAGCTAACTCATACAGCCTGTTTTAAGTGGTTTGCATATATTAACTGTTTAAGTGGTTTGCATATATGTCCCCAGGATAACCCAAGGCACACAGGTAGTTCATGGGAGAGATTGGTTTGAAATCAACAGACCTGGCTCCACAGCCCACCCTGATGCACCATGGGTTGTCACAAATGAAAGTAGTGTGCACGAGGGTGGTGGCCTTGGAGATGGTGGGATGGGGCCCTATTGAGGAGACACTTAAGATTTACTATAACAGGACCTGGTTAGGGATTGGATATTGGGGTGGGGGAGGTAGTAGGAAATACCAAGATAGCAGTTTTTTTCACATATTTGTTGGCCATTTAGAGTTTTTCTTGGACCTGTCTGTCCACTTTTCCATGGGGTTGTTCATAAGCATCTATCTCTTTTTCATGGGTAGGGAGGGAGGGCATTCAGACCCACTTTTTGGGGTGCATCCTGCACCTCCCATCTGTCTTCTGGGAGTGTGGCTGGGTGAGGGGCAGGTCTCTACTCATCACCCCTTTTTATCAGGGGTGTGAGGGAGACTGAGTGTTCTCTACTCTGCTCTCCCAGGACAGTTGGTGTGGGAAGTGAGAAATGTGTGTCTGTCCTTTTAATGCAAGTGGTCAGATGGGGCTCTTGATAATGGAACTCTAATGATATTGGGGGCCTTAGCATTACTTAATCCAACCTGCTCATCTTATAGATTGATGCACTGAGGCCAAGAGAACTGGGAAGGGCCTTGTCTATGGTCACATAGGAGGCCAGGGACTTACACCTAGAACTCAGGTTTCCTGACATCCAAAACTACTTAGCAGCATCTTTGGATCACTTGAGGACATCGGCCAACAACATCAGCAAATGTCTGGTCACCTGCGAGGGGCCAAGGAGGATCCCAAAGTCTGTCAGAGCCAAGAGGCTGTGGTGGAACAGAGTTCAGAATAGGTTGGGTTGATCCAGAGAAATGGTTACCAATAGCTCATGGAAACCAGCCAGGCTGAGATGCAAGTATGAGGATTGGGACACAATATAGAGACCTGGAGAGTGGTCGGATCAGTGGTCAGGAGGCTGGGCAGAGCAGAGGGTGACCTGAGCTAGAGAAACACATGGCACCTCCGAGGCCCCACCCCCTGGGGAAAGGAGACCTCTGAATTCCATTCTGAGGGCCAGCCAGCTTGTCCATCTCCAGGGAGACCCCAGAAGTCCTGACAAGTGTGAGGGCTGAGACTGGGCCAACTAGTATGAGATGTCCAGGTCAGATCTTGGGCCTCATCCTGCTGAGCTGAGCCCCTGTCCTCAGGGCACCCACTCCCTGCCAGCCTCAGGGTGTGAGGATCATGAAGGGGCAGGTTCTGCAGCAGCAAGGAGGGTAGTGACTGCAGAGCAGACACAGAGACGAAAGATGGGCTTTGATGAGGACCAGGAGTCAGGGAGAGTGACGCAGAGGGGGGGGATCCAAAGGAGCATGGAGTTGGACAAAGGCAGAGCTGGATACTGCCCCGCCCAGCCCCACCAGCCCTGGTGTGATCTCACCTGAGGAAGTTCGGAAGGGCGCTGCACATTGGCCAGAGCCCGGAGATGCTGAGGGGACGCACCCCCCTCGCCCACCCCTGAGCCAGGGCAGGGCAGCAGTAGCTGGGACCACCTGTTCTTGTCCTCATCTGTGACGGGCAAGGCCCATGGCACAGGCTTTGGCGAGGCTGAGTAAATCCCTGCGGCTGGGACCACCCACAGTGCTTGTACTTCCTTCTGTGTAATAGCTCCTCAGGGTTGCTGTGAGCTGTCACTGAGATAATACAAGTAAGCACTTCGCTCAGTGCAGGCCCTACATGAGGCTCTGTGAGCGGGAGCTCTCATTACTAAATGTTGTCACATCTCCATGGTCCTTTGGACTTCGACCCAACCTGCACAGGCTCACGTTCCTTCTCTCGGTTCATCCTCACATACCCTGTGCAGTAGTCAATTCATGCATTGTCTCCACTTACAAGATGAGGAAACTGAGGCGAGCCCCTGAGAGAGGTCCTTGGTCACCCAGTGAGTTAGCAGCACTGAGAGGATGAGAATTCAGCTCCTATAAGTCTTGCATGTTTTCACTTCTGTGTGTTTCTTCTATAAAACACGAGAATCCTATCCTTATTTCAGAGCTGAGTGAACTATAATCATCTTCTTTGTCTCCTAACAGCCCCACTGTAAGGAGTCAAAATATCAGTGAAAGTTAGTGCTGAAAGGAGCCTTAGAGATCATCCCACTCCCTGATTTTCATGAGGTACAGAAAGGAGACATACTCACTCAAGGTCACACAGCACATTAGCGACAGAGCCAGGATGGAAACTGGAACTGGTGTTCTTTGCTCTATACCTGCAGCCACTATAGAAATTAGAAATTTTGTCCCCATTTCAGAGTCGGGAAAATCGAGCCAGAGAGGTAACACAGCTTAACTCCAAACCCATAGCACCACCTTTTGGGACTCTGCTTCTTCAGTGACCTGGTGGCTTTACAGTCTGTTATTTATTAATCAGCAGCAGCAAAAGGGGAGGGCCATGGAGTGAAAAGGTGGTGTGTTGGGGGTAATAAACTTTGCAAATAGTTTAAATTGTATTTCAGGGACCCATTCCTTTTGCTAGAGAGATGGGTTTCAGAATTCAGACTAGGATTGTTTAAAATGAATTTTACATTTTTAAATAACCGTGGTTTTCTTAGATGAGGGGATAAAACAGGTCAAAAACACAAATTCATAGGCTTTTCTGAAAGGTTACAAAATGAAATGTTCTTTGCAGGAGGATATGAAGGAAATGGCTCTCTGTTTGACAAAGGAGAGGGCTCTGCTAGATAAATCCCACATTATGAACAAACGGGAGCTCTCTCCCTCTCTTCCTGACCGGCTTAATTCCTTGTTGCTTATCTGCAAATCCAATAATGCTGCTAAAACAAACCCCTTCTGGACGGTGAGCACAGGGGCCTGAGCCTCAGCTCCAGAAGCCCTCTCTCTGTTCATAACCTCAGCCTCTGCTCCTGGGAGAGCTGGGCCAAGATGCCTTGTGGGGACATGGGCAGGAGGACCTGGCTAGGAAGGGAAGCTTCCCCAGGTCAGGGACGCCGTGCTTCAGTTCCGGCTCTCCCTGCCCAGGAAACTCAACAAACAGAGCCTCAAAATGGAACAGGGTGGAGTGGGTAAAAAGGGGGACTGAGGTTCAGCATCCTTCCCACACTTTCCCTGCTCCCCCTCAGACAAATAACTGGGCTAAGAATTGCAGATGTTTCTTGTGCCGTCATGCATCAGTGAGTGGCCATCTGGCGTCATCTTAGCAATATGTCATATAACACTAGGTGTCCAAGGATATTTCAACATGTGTGGTTTTGAAAATATTATTCCTTTATTTACCAAATCCACTGTGTGCCAATAGTATGTTTTTTTTGTCTGTCTCTCCCAGTTGTGGGAGTGGGGATGTTGTCTGTGCTGTCCAGAGGTCCTAGGAGGTCTCAGGAGCCACGTGGACAGAGGGACCACCTGGAATGGAGGATGTAACCCCTAGGGTGGCTGATGACACTAGACTGTCTTTGTCACCCTCGACAACTTTTTGTGAGACCATAGCTGGTGGAGCTTTTCTATAGGACATTATACTTCCCTACAGTATTGTACTCCATCTCATAAACCTGTTCCTCTGTCGTTAAAAGTTCCCCATAAAGGAAGCTTAGTGATGCATCCTGTGAACATAGAATTAGATTACTTAACCAAGTCCCAATTGATAGACATTTCGTCCCCTCTCCTCCAGCCAATTTCCTCTATCAGAAATAAAGCTTTAATGAATATCTTTGTGCATAAACCTTTGACTTCATTGCCTATTTCCTTTGGCTAGGTTTCTAGAACAGGATTTAGTGAGGAAAGGGCTGGGGCTGTCCTTGTTTTTTCTAGAGGATGGTAGGTAAGCCTGGGAGCTTTAGAACTCTCAGCTGCCTGAGTTTGAATTTGAACTCTGTCACTGATTTTCGGTGTGACTTTGAGCAGGTTATATATAACTTTTGGCTTCTTCATCTGTAAAATGGGGATAATAATAGCACTTACCTCATAGTGTTTTTGTGAGGTTTAAATGAGAGAAGTCATGTGTAGTTAGGTTGAATAGGCATGACTCACGAGGTGTAATCAGAAAGCAAACTTTATTTTTGTCTCCCATGGTCTCTTTCAATTTATTCTATGGGGCTATTTTTCCCCCTAAAAGTAGATAAAATTTAGGGTAAGTCACATGACTTTTCTGGCCATTTTCAGGTAACCAAAGGTTGTCTTGTCAGTAATTAATATGTCCTGTCGAAAAAAATCTTTAAACTTCAGAGTCACACCAACTCCTCTTGCCCGGCACAGTCTGTTATAGGCCAGCTGCTGTGGGGAGAGGGTCCCCCGCAAATGGAAGTTCTGACCCTTTCCAGGGTCCGAGGTGGAGGGAGGGAGGAAGATAGAGGAGAGGAGCAAGAAAGTTCTTTAGTGACTATACTCTGAAGAGCGAGAGTCATATTCTCTGGGCCTCCCTCTCACTGGGGTGTTTTGTGGGTTCTTGGAGACCACTCCATCACTGGGGTCTTTCCCTGCATTTGCTTGATGTGGGTGATGCTTCCCTCCCTATACCTTGTCCTATGGTTCCTTTCTCAGGCCCTGGGAAACCTGGACTCACCCTCTCCCCCAGTGTCACCTCCTTCCACAAAGGAACCCTCTTGGCCTGGACCTAAGACAATCGTATCTGGCCTTCATGCTGGGACCCACATCAGTCCACAGAATACACTCACATATCTTCTGCTCTGCAAACTCAGGAGCACAGGTCGATCCCGAAGCAGCAGTACCCTGTCTGCCATCATGGCAGCCAGCTGCCACTTGCTCTTTGGATTTGTCAGGTATAAATCAGATGCCTGTGCACTGTGGCCCCAAGACCATTGTGGCCACATGTTATGCTTTCCTGGGGGGGTCTCCCTAAAGCTCCACTTATTAGGGCTCACTGGACCCCAAGGGCTCTCTCTGAAATTTATTCTAAACCTCCAACAACCCAGTCTCTCACATAGTTTGTATGTGCTAGAGATGGGTGTCAGCTAATAGTACAGAGGCAGGTTTTCACCACCTCTTTTTCAAGAGTTGTATGTCACTTCACTTTGGAATGTGATATCTGTTAAATCGGAGCCCCACCTGGAGCCTGGATTGGAAGAGCTCCAGGTCATCATCCTGTTGCCCGTATTTGTTTTTATGAACACACAGAGGAGTGCCTGGCGTAGAGCATGAACTCAACAAATGAGAGCTGTGCATGATCCCAGCTCATGGGCTCATTACTTACCTTCACTTCATGACCATTATACTTGGTTTTATTTCTGTTACCTTGTCTGATGCCTAAGTTTTATGTTTCCTGTAGACTATGCTTTTGTGTGTGTGTGGAGATTATTGGTTTTTATCTTCAGCAGTGATTTGGAAAATAGACATATTGTTTTTAATTTTACTAGTGGTTACCCTACATTTTTCAAGGACATCATAAGCCTATTTATCTCACTTTAATCATTGACAGTGGGGCAATGTCTTTGTATTCTGCAGTTATGTAAATGGGAATTACAGAGGGCACCATCTGGCCACTCAACTTATGGTACCATCTTGCCATGACATCTACTCAACAGCTTTGAAAAGGCACTGGCCTCTGTTTTAGGACCTGCACATCTTGTACTGGACTTTCCTGATAGCCATCTAGTAGCTTTCAATACCACGAGACTTGTCTCTATCTTCCATTTTGTTCCTAATTATATCTTCCTAAGGGTTACATTTGGGCAGGTTATTCTTGTCTTAAAACCCTTAAATTGTTCCCCATCAACTATAGGATAAAATCCAAACTCTCTAGCCAGATGTTCAGGGTGACACATGACCTGGCCCTACCTTAACATTCTAGGCCCATCTCCTGCCACACCAAACCACTCACCTACATGCCATGTTGGTTTTCAAGTGCATTGGTGACTCTCATGTCTCAGGACTTTGCTCGTGTCATCCTCTGTCTGGAATGCCTGGTCAATAACATAATCTTGAAAACCATTAATTTTCCTCCTCCTTTTCTTGTCAGCCCATCAAAATCCTACTCATCCTTCAAGGCCCAACTCAACTGTCATTCTTTTCCATTCCCAGGAAAGGCTTGTCCTAACCTGACCCTCCTCCTTGCAGTACCATTGACTGCCCCTTCTCTGCAGCCCCCGCCCCCAGCACTCTGTGCACCTGTACTGTAACCCCAACACCTTGAAGCTGAGTATAGTCATTATGTCTGCCCATCTCCCCAGCCAGACTGAAAGCTCCCTGAGAGCAGCCCTGCACCTGACCCCTGCCAAAGCCACTGCAGCCCTGCATCAGGCTTTGAGGCCCAGTAGGGTCTAGTTGACAGTTGATTGATTTGAGTTGCCTTCCTCAGACTGCAAGGTCACAATGCCAAGCTGCCAGGCAAGGTCCCAATCTGAATAAATATTCATTTATTATTCATATCTCCTTGCTTCCAAAATAGACTGGAGGTGGTCACACTCAATAAAACTGTTACACTGGGGGTAGAAAATATAAGATTTCACATGGAAGTGGCAAGGAGCAAAAATGCCAACCTTCTTCCCATGGGTGAACTGCTCTTGCCGAGGGGGGCTTGCACTAGAGTCCTCAAGCTCAGGTGGCAGAGGTGAGGGTCTCCTTTGGGCTGCTTCAGTCCCCACACATTCCTTCACCCCTCTCACAAACCATCACCATGTTTGAAAATGCCTAAATGCAATGAGGAGAATTTAAATTCACAGCAAATATTTCATCCTTGCAGGATTTGGACAGGTGGTGAGGAAGGCATGTTGGGATTTCTTTGTGGCAGTGTTTCAATAGAGATAACTTTGTTCCTGGGGCTAAATTTGAAAAGTTTAGACCCTTCTTCAAGGGTCACTGTATGGCGCAGTTATCAAATACAACTTTTAACCATGGCCTAGTATTTTTTTCTTTTTTCTTTTTTTGCTGCTGGCCAATAAGAGAATCTGAACCCATGGCCTTGGCATAACTAGCACCACACTCTCCCAAGTGAGCCAACTGGCCAGCCCTGGAGTGGCTTTTTGATGGAAGCCAAGGGCATAAACTTAAAATGTCAACTAGAAGGGCCGGCCCGGTGGCGCACTGGAGAGTGCGCCGCTTGGGAGCGTGGCAGCGCTCCCGCCGAGGGTTCGGATCCCATGTGGAGACCGGTTCCCGCTCACTGGTTGAGCATGGTGTGGGCACAACACTGAGGGTTGCGGTCCCGTTGCCGGTCACGCCGAGGGTTCGGATCCCATGTGGAGACCGGTTCCCGCTCACTGGTTGAGCGTGGTGTGGGCACAACACTGAGGGTTGCGGTCCCGTTGCCGGTCACCGGTGCGGGCGCAACACCGAGGGTTGCAATCCCATTACCGGTCAGTAAAAAAGACAAAAAGGAAAAAAAAAATGTCAACTAGGGAAGCCATTTGAGTGGGAAAACCCATCACGCGTTCTGAGTAGAGTGCGAACACTCACGCACCTTATAGAACTCACAGAAGCACAGACATCCTCCCCTTGCACACACATCAACACACCGTCCAACAAATTTTCTTGCGCAGACCTGTTCAGATTGCAGGACCATCTCTCACACACACACTCGCACACACTCGTGTGTACACTGGTACACAGTCCCCCTGGCTCCCCCACATCCCATGTGCACACACACTCGTGTGCACACACATTCACACTGACACTCATACGTACACCGGCATAAGGCCCACTGGCTCCCGCATAAGGCCGCATACCATGTGCATACACTCACTCATGCATACACTGGCACACAGGCCTACCAGCTCTCCCACATCCCATGCACACACACAGACTCCGCAGGAAGAGACATGGAGAGCCGTCTTACTTCTGCACCTCACTCTGCCTCCAGATTTTGCTCCCTTAGGACAGAGCCTAAAGTGTCTCTTTAATAGATTCAATTATTCCAGGCTCCTGAGACCTTCCATCTTAATTCTGATTGCTTTAAAGTGTCAGATAATTTGGGAATAAAAGGGGGGAAACAGCCTTACATCCTTGAAGAGAAAGTCTTCTGGGCTCTAGTTGTCACTGAAGTGATAGCTGCTAATTGCAACTTTAGGAGGGGTGGCCTGGAGGGTGGGGCCTCTGGGGGTCAAAGCTTTCTGGCCTCTTGCTTATGGGCAGGATTGTGTCCTGAAAGACAGAGGCCTCCTGCCGGGTCTCTGAGGCAGGACCTATCCCTTTCTGCTGCCCTTTCTAGGAGGCAAACCAGGGAGAAAACAGGCCCAAGGCCAAGCACCCTAGCAGGCAAGGAAACAGTCCTGCTTTCTGCCTTCTGCACTCCACTCCCAGGTGATTTATTTCATCTGTTCTCTGTCCCCAGTGATAGTGATAGCTCTTGGAGGTTGATAAATAATCAGCAGTCAAAGTGTTCAGAGAGCAACGATGCTGTGCTAACAAAGATGGATCTGACCTGTCCTATGCTCCAGAACCCTGGGGAGAGAGGCTGGGTGGGTGTGCATGTATGTGTGTGCACTGCTGGAACTGTGATAGGCAGGAAGGAGGCTGAGGGTAAGGGCTATGGACCCAGACTGCTAGTGTGTGAATGCCAGCTTCACCATCGACCAGTTGTGTGACTTTGGGAAAGATCCTTGTCTTCTCTGTGCCTCAGTTTCCTTTGCTCTAAAATGCTTATGATAATAGCACCTACTTCCTTCCTAGGGTGGTTATGAGGATTTAAAGAGTTATGATATATAGATAGAACCTAATACGGCTCCTTCCACTTAGCAAGTGCTCCGGATATCTTGGTTGTGGTGTTTTATAGTTAATGGACAAGACAAGCAAGGCTGAAAGGCTAGGAGAGTCCCAGGGTGGGGCTCCTGGCTGTGGCCCTCCCTCAGCACAGCTGGCTGTTCTTACACTGTTTCCTACCCAGTCATGCGGGCACCACAGCCTCTTTAGTGCCAGAGGATCCCGACAGACACTCTACTGGCATGGTTGGTCTGCTGAATCCAGGGTGTACATGAGGATGCCCCGTGTACTATGGGGGCTGTGCTCCTCAGCAGACCCTGCCCTGGTCACCTGCTCCACCCTCACAGCCTCCTGGCTGACCCTCCAACCTGCTGCTCAGCGGAGTACTGGCCACTCCACTCCTCTTTCACCAGCCCTGCTGTGGATATCCCCTACCCTCCACCTCAATGTGCCATGCCTTGTTTGGGAGTTGGGCCCAGTCACAGCCAGGACCTCATCAGCATGCATTGACTTTTAAGATTATCTTTGGTGAGAGTTTTTTGCCTTCCCTTAACTGCGCCCCCAGAAAGGGCTTTGGAGGTCAGGGAGATCCTGGTTCAATATCAGCTCCATGTCTTCCTAGCTCTAAGTCCCCAGGCATCTTAGTATGCCTGAGAATTTGTTCTCTTGGAAATACAGATAAAATATTTTTTTCTGAAGGCTATTGTGGACATTAAATACTATGAATTTGTAAGGGCTGGGACTGCAATAGACAGTAAACATTATCCTTGCCTTGACTGCGATAGCTTAGATGGGAAGGACCCCCCGCTGAGAAACACCTCCTTTATCAAAACCGAAGAGCAAGGTTCCCCAGGTGGGCGTGTGAGAACTCGGAGGTGGAGGGAGGGGTGCGGGCAAGGCCAGCATCCGCGCCTCGGCCTGGAGGTTCCTCGGGTCCTCTTCCAGCACAACTGGATTCCCCGCCCAATCTGAGCAGCTGTTTCCCATCCCTTAGAGGTGATGGGCAGGCCAGGTAGCTAGGCAGGCAGGTGTTAGAATTATCGCCGTTCCAGAGAGGAAGAAACTGAGGCTGGGTGATGTGGGGACCCGCCTGGTAGCAGCGCAGCTGTTAGCGAAGGCGGGCGCGGGCGCGGTCACGCGTGTGCGTCGTGAATCCCGGCGATTCCGGGGAAGGGGGCGGGGGCGCTTCGGAGGCCCCGAGCGGGCCTGGGGGCGGGGTCTCTGCCGAGGCGGTCCGGGCCGCCGCTGCCGCC